>NC_086283.1:8997419-9297741 GCF_021018805.1 Prinia subflava | reverse complement strand
AAACTGACAGAGAACTATGAACACTTACTTAAAGAGCAATTTTTAGATACATTTGCACGCTTCTTTCCTGGAGAGATGCAGAACTTGAAAAAGCTTCCAATTACATGGTCCAATAAACTAGAGCAAAATAAATCTTCCTTGTGTGGCAGAAAGTATGAACAAACAGGTGCCCTCTAAACCTCCAAATGGCCTCTGCAAGCCCACAATGAGTTCGGAGCCAAATCTCAGCCAGAGAATGGTTTTAGGACAACAGATTAGCCAACATCATACAGTGGTCTTCCAAAACCTGTTCTCATGTTTTGTTCTGGAATGGCATTTGTCATGGCTGTGGGGCACTCTGGCTACTGCTTTTGCCATCAGTGGGGAACAGCCCAGAGGGGCCCGGGAGCAAACAAAGGCCATCAGCACAAGAGAACTCATTGCTCCTTAACAAGACATTTCAGGCATCCTCAAAGAACACTGATAGGTCAGTGCCCTCTACTGCTGCCACCAGTAATGTAATGACACTGAGGACAAGAGCCATGACACCTAACAAATACTCCTCCTAATGCTCCTGCTGCCAACCCCCCATCAGACAGAACTGGCAATACAGGTGCTGCTGTAGCTGTAACAACACTCAGCTGGGAAGGTGGGTGTGTCCAGTGCTGCCTTCCAATCTCTGCCCTGATCTGAGACAAAGGCAGAACAATGTCACCAAGTATAGCACAGGAGGCCACTGCGAAAATACCAAGTGGAAATGGTTAACCAAAGCACATGTTACAGCTGCTGCTGCATGGCAAGAGAACAGCTTCTATAAATACACACCTACTACAACACCAGGAAACCAAAAGAACATATTAAGGACATTAAAATGACAATTGAAGCCAACCTTCTCTTTTAAACACTGTTTTGAGTTCAAGCATTGGCTTAAGCAATTGCTAATGTTTCGTAACAACACCTAGTGCTGAATTAAAGATTTTCAGCAAGAAAGAATGGATCTACTCCTTAGGGAGGTCCTGACCTTCAAAAACAGCAATGATTTTAAAAGTTGCCCAAACTTTGCTATGTCAATCTGGTAATTGCAGAAACCAACAGGGAAGAAAAATAATAGAATGCTGTTACATAATAACTTTGCTGGTAGACTTCATTTGCATAGCCACTTCATCACTTATTAATCATAAACCACATAATTTCTTTCATGATTTTGCCTAAAAATTGTGACAGGCTAGGTGAGGTCCAAATTAATGAATGGGTTTTGCTTCTTGCAATCCAAAAGGTCTTTTCTACCTATCTCAAACTTCACTCGTATACTGAGATGAACAAATATCACTAACCTCCAGACAGGCCTCGTGATTGTCTTTAAACAAGTGATTCCTCCAAAGTTTTATTTGTTTAACACTATTAAGAGCCATATTAACTTGCCCTTTTCCTAATACACTGCAGCAGTACATATTAATCATATTTTCTTCACATTTTTTCATTCTTACCTTATATTGGCTTTATTGCTGCTGATTCCACTTTGATTCCAGGACACCAAAAATCTGAAGAATTTTTCTGGTTTTGCCGGCTCATGATGCCTCTCAGAATAACTTTTTAATATCCTTTGTCACTGCCTGCATTTATGAAGTTGTACTCATGACTGTCATTTTCCCTATTTATTTTACAGAATCTATAAACATTGGCACACATCCATATTTTTATTGTTTGCATGTCTTCTTTTAACTAGGACTAGTTTTGAATCAGATGCAACTGCAGTTAGTTGTTTTGGTGACCCAATACAGCATTTGTAAGAAACTCACACTTATAATTTCCCTTTCATTTATAAGTTCTTCCTCTTGCTCAGGAGCATGTCAGTTTTGGTTAACACCAAAATATCAGTCAGTATGCTCTCTGCCCATTAACACTGATCACCACTGAAATCAACCTCCATTCTGAGTTCTCCAGTGGAACACACAGCTGCTCCCCCCACACCACCAGCAAGTATCGCCTAGAGCTGGTTTTATATCATCAATGTCATGGTCATCAGCCAGCAGCACCAATTCAGTGCTGATTCTGCTCTGCAAGAAAATATTCGCTTGGGTGGACAGAGTATCCTTGTGAAACCCCAGCAAGATCCTAGCTGCATTTCAAACCATATCCGACAGACCAGACAAATGTTTAGCAACCTGCCCACGGACTGGCTCTGTGGCCCACTGGAGGTAGTCCCATCTTCACTCCCTGTCCTTCCCCCTTGCTCCCAGCATACCTTGCTGTTATTCTAAAATGGATTTCCACTTACAGTATAGTGAAACTAGAAAAAAATATAGATGTGCTTTCAGTACACCACATATATTATATGTAAGGTTTGCCATTGGTATCTTTACATTGAACCAGCATTTAAAATTCACATGACAGGAATAGAGAGTATGCTATTCTTCAGCCAGCTCAAAGTGTATGTCACTCCAGCTTCAGTCAAATTCTTCTATTTTTTTTTCTCCTCCCGTTTCACTCTTTATCTAGAAGGAAATGAAGTAGTCTTAGACAACATCCAGTAGAGAGGTCAAGATTAGTGAACTTTCTAGTTCTTCAACACTGGTAGGTTCCCAAGGATAAAACACAACCATTTTCTTCTTTTCAGTCATGAGGAAACCATTATCACTAAATCTGCCTTTTATACTCCCTACATCCAGAGTAACAAAAGGAGCAATTGCGGTGGTCTGAAGAACAAAAATATAAACATCATCTTGTTGGAATACAGAGGCCTGAAAGAGAAATAAAAAAAACTGTATTATAAAAAAAAATATGTGTTAAAGAAGACCCCAGTTACACTGAAACTGGGAAAGACCTGCATGTCAGTAAAACAAGCTGAACAACCACATTTGTTCAAAATTAATATTCTTCATATGTAAGAATCATGCAAAAACTGCAAAAGTTACTAGAGCTTTCCTACAGAATACCACAGATTGTAGAAAAGTGCCAAGAAGCATTATCACTTTGCCATCTTCTCATGAGAATAACTGAATAGAGGTAATCTAACTTCTACATAGTACTGGTATCCCATACATACTGCACTGAAAGAGATTTGTTCTTTCACCAACACTTCACTCAACTTATCAATTTACATCTACTAAAAGAGCTTGTCTTTCACTTACATACATAATAAAAATACACAGAAGCAAAAGCTGGTAAAAATCCTGGTAAAACAGAAAGCAATCTCATCTTAAAGTATCATGGCAGTGAAGCCCTTATACTTCATTAAATAAAATATTTTTAAAAATCATTGTAAAATATCAAGTCAAGGTATAATGTTTTAGATTAAGTTCTATCAGTACTTAAATTTCAGAGAGACTTGAAATCCCAACCAGGATGCATTTTCATGCAACACTCTGCATTCACCATAATTAAAGCTTATACTACATAACTTTCAAATACCAATTAACCATCTATAAAAAGAGGACAAATTACAGTCAGCACAGACATCATGTTACGGTTTTACAAGAAAAGCAATGCTATTAATTTTTGGGAAAAAGCACACATCCTCTATACATTTTGTCTCCTGAAGAAATACTAATGCTTTTGTTGCTTTTTAAAAGCAATGCCATGAACAGTAGCTCTTGGATTACCAAGGCATTTGAAAGTCTAGTTAGTTTTTTAGTATCTAAGTTTATACATACCAGCCTCTTGCAAAACAGTCATTTTTTTAATCACATTTCTTAAAATTACCACTTTGCATTTATCTAGCTATGCTAGCTATCCCTATTAGTTAGTATTGCAAAGACAACACAGTTGCAACACAAAGGAATGAAATTTTCCAAAGATACTCCAGTTGCAGAGCTTTTCTTATTAATATCATCCATAAACCAACAAATGAAACCAAAACAAACAAAAAATCTCCTCGCAGCATGACTCAGACTCCAGATTGCACCACCAGATGAAAAAAAAATTAAAACAGGCTGATTTCTTTTCTTTGTATACTCAGGAGGCAGGCTGTGCTGCTGTGAAAGAGATAAGAAGGGAAAATCTGGCCCATTTTCTTTTTTGCAAAGCAATTATGCTGGTCCAGATTCAAAGAGATTAGACCTCTATTCCCCCCTTGTTCAGTTTAGCACTAAAGAGCAAAGCTGCAGTTTGAAAGCCAAATGTGAGAACACAAAGGTCCTCATCCTGCCCATCTGATGGTGAATTTTCCAATAAGATGTACAGGCTGAGTGAGGCTTAACAAAATGTGTGTGCACACACAGGGCATGCATGCTCTCTAGATATACAGCAAGCTTGCTATGAGCAGAAGAAATCTAGGAAAAAGCAGCAAATGGACTAAATGACAGTGTTATACAACACGGATGCTTTTTGTGCCTGTTTAGGAGACTGACACACTCACCAGCTATTAAGAAATAATGACTATTATGCAAATCAGAACCCTCACTGGAGGGCAGGGATTTGAAGGAGGAGGAAAGGAGCATGCAATACAGTGTGTTAGCAATGTTACACTGATCTGAGAGCATGAGCACATCCAGAGGAAATACTGCTGACAATAATGCACTCCACACTCAGCGGAACTAGAATCACCTAATCCTGACACACAGTGCTGTCTGCAAGCCAAAACACTTGTCATGATGCTATTTGCTGTCTAGGGACAAAAAGAAAGTAAGGAGCAATGCTGTAAGGTGGAAGACAATCTAAACAAATGAAAGGAAGATTTCATTATTAAAACAAAACAAATCCCAAACAAAAAACACTAACAAACAAACAAACCCCACCAATTAAAAAAAAATCCGATTTTGAACTCAACCTGGAAGCCAGAATAGCAACAACGAGGGAGGAAAAACATTTGGAGGAATCAGACACTCCATAGCTGGCAAACAAAACAGTAAGATTAGCAAAACCAAATACAGTAATTTAGCATGATTGATGCTTACACGAAGCTGGGTCTTTTCTAATCCCACAGCATCCTTGAGGGATGAAAGGAAGTAATGGTTCGTAGGACTCTGGAGCCCATCTTCTCCCACGAGACAGAAAGTAATAATACAGCTTTTCCTGGTACAATTTCTGCATCTTTCCAGAAGGTCACTGATGGACTCCTTGTAGATGGGGACAGCACTCTGAGCTTTAACGGTCAAACCTTCTTTGGCAAGGGTGCAAACGGGCTCCAAAGAGCTCCAGGCATGAACCACGACCTATCAAGTATATTTAGAGATCACAAAGGTTAGAAGAAAGGCTACATTTGTGAAAACAATGCAGCACCCTAGATTTCAGATTGCTCATTACAACAGAAGTTTTTCTGACAGCAGCAGCTGATTTCCACCTACCAAGAAATGAGACAACAGATATGGCATAAAAATTAGATTGTTCTAAAATCCTAACAAGAGGTCCACTTCAAACAGTCTGGAGCTGGCTCTTGATCTGTAAGACTTTTTTGTTTTCTCCACACTCTTTGAGCGGAAGAGATGGCCAACTCCTGCAAACGGTGTGCTGGGAAATGGAATTACTGAGTGACTAATCTGTTGACTCTTTTTCCTCCCTTCCTTGATTAAAACAAAACTCAAACAAAGGATTTTCTTGAGATTGCTCAGAGTTATCTGATGTAACCCAATTGGGTATGCTAGAGCTTCTGCATAATCATTCTTAAACAGAAGCAAGCTCTGTCATCTTAAAAGGGATTATGAAGGTTATATTAATACAGCAAAATACATTCCCAAACATCATCCATACATTATGAATATACCCTTTTAAAAAGGGTCTTTTTAAAAGCACTTAATGAGAATTACAACACTCTATTTCATAAATTTTCAGTTGTTTTTTCCCTTAATAGGAGTGTGCAGTCAGGTATAGATCGTAACTCCTTTTAAGAGTTAAGTTCCAAATCTTCTTGAAGTGCAATGTACAGTATTCATCAGAACCATCCTACTGCAAACATGTCTTTGATGCTATCAGAAAATCTGAATTTATGTCTGTTAGAGTAACTCAGACCAGAAATGAACAATTCTATTAAGTGCACCCCAAGAACTAACTATCCAGAAATTGCAACCATTTTCTTGTACCATACATTACTCCATATAAGCAACCGTATAAATCTGAAAATTCATGGATGCCACCAGACAGAGCAATGATCTAGGAGTTGACTTACTCATACTACTAGTTCCAAAATTACTGTTTTGGAACTAGTAGTGACTAGTGAGTTATTCCAGGTCTTGAGGTCTGTTTTTCCATCCTTCACACTGTTTTCACATGGGATACACTCTATATCAGGAGCTACCTCTCATACTGAAAATGGTCCCTAATTCATCTGGGATCTGGTTGCTGTACGATTAACAGCAACAAAATGTAACAAACTGAAAAGGATGTATGTTGTCTATAAGAAAACACAGCAGTCCAAATAGTGACTTAAAAATCCTATCAGTTTCTATAGCATTATCAGAAAACAGTTAAGGGATCAATTGCAAAATGATGACATGCATAGGTGACCTTCCAATTAAAGATGCACTGTTCATATTTCAGAAAATAATCCAGTCCTTTTTCCCAGAGCCATATAGTTTGAGTACTGGTAAGCAATGGTACAATCCCTTTTTCCCCCCCTACTTCATCAGGTTATCTAGTTCTAATACCCAGGGAACAGTTTTGATAAGTAGTGAGGTACCATTTTTCACATTTTGTTCTATTTAACCATCAATCCATTTAAGATTTCAACAGAATAGTTCGTTTCAGCCTTATACCTAGAGGCTATAAGCAAAGCAACTCCTTCTGTGAAGCACTACAGACTACTTTAATAAAGAACAGTGTTGCCCCTAAGATTAAACACTAGAGTTGCATCTCATGATGTTTGAGCATGGCCTTACTGAAGCTTGTCTGTACAAAGATGTTCATTTCAGCTTCTCACGTTTTTGGAGGAGGCACACAAGAATGGTGAGGCAGGTGCCACTTACCCTCAAAGTCAGCTTGTGGTCCTCATGAAGATCTGAGACACCATAAATGTGCAACATCCCTTTGTCTTCATAGGCCACAGGCAGCAGTGGTGCAAAGAAGTTCTGGGCAAAATAATGGAGCAGTTTCCACTTACCGCCATACTCTAAAAATGGTTAAAAAGAAGACTGAAACTGAATCCGAGACTGTCTTGTCCCACATTCCCCGTATGTGCTTCCTGGTCCTGCTATTGGCAATGCAACATCCCCTTCCACCTTTTTTCACCTCTATCAAGTGCAAAGAATGACTGAAGGTACTCCTGCTTCCTTCCAAGCAAGGCTCTGCCCTGGGAAAGATCTGAAGCTCTTTCTTGGGAAGGAGCTAATGCTATTTCTTGGGAAAGCTTTGAGCTTTCCCAAAAGTTTACATTTTTCTATGTCTCTGTCCTATCACTGCTACACTGTCATTCAGTTAAAGGAAACCTCAAACACAAGGCTGACACAGCATATCACACATAAACCAAGAAGCTGGAGCATCTGTGTTGTTGAGAATCCAGACAAACATGCTAACAGTTCACAAACTACCATTACTATAAAAAGAGACAGGGTACTTATACGAAGTGCTCTCTTCTCTGTTTCCACTCCTTCTTTCAGTTCATCTTTAGAGGACATCAATAGCAATAAAGACAAAAATAAGTTCCTAAATCAAAGACAACACTGAGCTTGGCAAAACAAATTTGCCAAGATCTAAAGACAACACCTCCTCCATGGAAGTTAGTATCCATGACAGACACATGACAAACAGTTCACGCTGCTTCTTTAATGGAAAGCTGTACCTTACTACTTTTAATACTTTGAAAGTCTGCCATTAAAATGTGAAAGCCTTCAAACTCTGCATCCTCTCCAAAAAAGGCAATTTTGATTTTTGCTTTGCAGCACTGCCACATAATCATTTTGAAAGAGAAGCTCCATCATTTCTTCCACTAACATTCCATCTAGCACCCACTGTCTGCATTTTAAGTTTGTCTCTGCTCAGCCATTATCCAGTCATTGAAATGGCACTAAAAAGAAGTAGCAAGTCAGCTCTACCATCTCACAAAGATAGAAGTTAGATACCGATTTCATTCTTGTTTCTGGCTTTTTATTTTATATAACAAGTTTAAAGCTGATGTCTACTTTATGATGTATGAAGAATATTTTCAATGAGATGTTCTTCTTATAACTTTATTAGTAATTAGTTTTGGTTCTTGTACAAAGCTCTTAGCACTTTCAAACATCTCGTAATTAAAGAGTTATCCAGAGTTGTCTTTAAATGGTTGTTATGACTTTTCCAGGGGGAGTTGAACATGCTTTGTCTGCACTCTACATAGACATGAATGATCTTTGTGAAGAGTAATGCATTAGCTCCAGCTTAGCAACTTACACATCACCTTGTTTCCAGCAAGTTCACAGCCAGCTACCTTAGAGAGTAACAAGAGAAGCTCATATTTGCCTGGAAAATCCACACAAGATTGAACTGTGCTATGAGATCAGTCTATTGTCAGCAAAAACACCACTGGCATTCAAGTTAATTGCACTGAAGCAAACCAAAGTGATAAGGCTGGAGGAAAACTTCAGGAGAGGCAGCTGTGCTCCTTCAAAACAGACAGTCACTAAACTGATGAACATATTCAGTATATTGGTGCTTCTCAGTATAGAACAGTAGAACCATTTAGAGGTAAAGACCTCTAGGATTAACTTCAGCTGTTCACTTACCAAGTGTACCATTAAACTATGTCCCTAAGTTCCCATGCCACGCTTGTTCATCTTGTAAATATCTCTAGGGAGAGTGGTTCCACCACTTCCCTGGGCAGCCCACTGCAATGCTTGACAATACCTTCGGTGAAGAACTTTCTCCTAAGATCCAATTTAAACCTCCACTGGCACAACTTTATGCCATTTCCTCCTGTCTTGTCACTTGTCACTTGTCACTTGTTAATGGAGAAAAGGGGCTGACCCCCACTATGACCTCCATTCAGGTAGTTGAAGAGGGGTGTGGAGGGGTGTGTGTGTTTGTGTGTCCCAGCCTCCTTTCCTCCAGGCTAAACACCCCCAGCTCCCTCAGCTGCTCTCCATAAGCCTTGTGCTCCAGACCCTTCCCCAGCTCTGTTGCCTTCCTCTGCATATGCTCCAGCCCCTCAGTGTCCTTCTTGTAGCGAGGAGTCCAGAAATGGACACAGAATTTGAGGTGCAGACTCAACTGTGCCAAGTACAGGGGGACAAATCCTTCCCTACTCCTTCTAGCCACAGACACAAGCCGAGATGCCACTGGCCTTCCTGGCCACCTGAGCACATGCTGGCTCGTGTTCAGCCATTGTTGACCAGCACTCCCAGATACTTTTCCACTGGGTGGCTTACCAGCTACTCTGCCTCAGCCTGTAGCACTGCCTGGAGCTGCTGTGACCAACGTGCAGGATTCAGCACTTGGCCTTGTTTAACCTCATAGAACTGGCCTCAGCCCATTGATCCAGCCTGCTGCCACTCCCACCCAACTTCGTGTTGATTGCAAACTGGCTGAGGGTGCACTTGAACCCCTTGTTCAGACCCTTGAAAGGATATTAAGCAGGGCTGGCCACAGTACTGAGCCCTGGGAATTCCCAGTAGTAACCCACTGTCAGCTGGATATGAATCCATTCATCAGCACACTCAACCTGTCCCTCCAGCAGTTTATTTTCATGGTGAATGGTGTATTCATCCATATCATGAGCAGCCCGTTTCTCCAGAAGAATGTTGTGGGAAATGGTGTTAAGGCTTTGCTAAAGTCCAGGCAGAAAACAACCACTGCCTTTCCTCATCCACCAACCTTGTCACAGGAGGAGATCAGGTTGGTCAAGGAGGACTTGTCTTTCATAAACCTGTGCTGGCTGGGTCTGATCCCCTGGTGATATGAACAAAGGCATACTCTGGCATTCCAGGGACACTTCCTGAGAGAAAACACTGGTGGTTTAACGAACAAATCTACCAGAACCAGGAGGTGCTAACAAATAACTCCTTCAGTCAATTAAACTTGAGAAGATGGGAGATTTGGACTGGGGATGGATTGTCTGAAACACAGTAAACTGGGGGGCAGTATCTGATCCAACAAACAAAAGCTATGGGCCTGGTATGAGAAATGGACAGGGAGAGTCTGGGAGGGGTTGAAATCTCTAAAGCCATCAGGACCGCTCCAGGACTTCCTGGAATTTCAATTGTTAGTTAATTAAATGGCCAATGCAATAGATGTTGCTCACTGCAGAATCCAAGCAGAGCCCACCACAAGCTCAGACAAGTTACCCAGCATGATCTGATGTTTCAGTGCCTGTTGACTTGAAATTTTTTCCTGAGCTTAATTCACATGATGAAAATCTAGGCTTCAGCTGTCTTATATATAGAAATCAATAATGCAATTGATGTAGAGCAGTTTTTGCTACTTAGTGTAATATAAAATCTGTTCCTTTTTGAATGGGTCCTTCTCTCAATCTCTGCTGTGCCTTGATTTCCAACTGGATTACCCAGCCACACTGCAGAGGGAAAGAGAGAAGGTTTGCTACCTAAGCAGCAGAGATCCTCAGAAAACCTTTACAGTGGAAAAGATGACACACTCAGAGTGAACATGGCATTAAACTTCCACAGGGAAACCCAAGCAAACAAAAACCCCAGCCAACAAACAAAATCAAACAAACCACACACTTAGAAGTTTGCACCATTTCAAAACCCACTCTACCACCATGACACCCATTGTTTTGAAATGCTTGAAACACCATTAGTCTGCTTAACTCAGATCAGCTTTTAAGACTGGCATTTCCCTTCCGCAAAAAACTAGAGCCATTTTAAAGAACCAAAACTCAACTGCTGTAGCAGTTTCACACAGGAAATGTTTTCCAAATACAATTTTTCCAGCAACAGGATCTTGATAATTGAAACATACATTTGTCAAAATAACTTTGGACAGTAAGGAAAACTAAAGCTCAATAAAATTCCCATATTTTCCAGTTCTTCTGTTGTTTTGATTTCCATATGACTAGAGTCACCTTCCTTTATTTAAAAACAGACAAGTTACATATCAACCATACCATGCACACACACCCAAAAATGGATGTAAAAAATCTGGAGGTCAGGAAACCTCCAGATGATCATGAGAAACCCCTGGGTTTAAACTTTCCTGTTACAGACATGCATGCCCAAAGGCAACAGTCAAAAGTTATTTAAAATAGCCCTGGGGTGGTTTTCTCCTCCTCCCACCACATTTAAACAAATTCTTACAGAAATCCACGTTCCTCAATTTTTTCTGACAATAACAAGGGGTTTGCACTCTGTGGTATTAAACTTCAGAACAGGAAACTATAATTTTATTTGTAATGAGACCCCAGTACCCTTTTTTCTGTCTCTTCCCTGAAGCCTTCTACAGTGACGGTGGGAGTGCAAATAAACAGATGTCCCTGAAATGATTTTAAATTAATCACTTCACACCATTAAATGCAATCTGAGAAACATGCTGCTAGTTCTTTCGTCACCTCAGCCTCATGAATTAAGATCAATTATTCTCCATAACAGCCTGTTTCGAGACTCACCAGGGGATCTAAATATTGAACCTGCAATAAAAGCCAGTTATCTGTTCAAGGGAATCTCATGACAACTGAGTTGGGTACCTTAAGGTGAGACGCTTGTCTGGGAGTGTCACAGCACTCCACCAAAACATCCTGCAGAGACACTAAATCATCCAACAAGGCACAGTCAGCTTCACAGCTAGGTGCTAACAATCAGAACCCAGTTGTGATAAAAGCTGTTTACTTCTAAGCTGAAGGCAGAAGTACTGTGACACAAGTGCTATGCTGTGTTCTCATTCAACCCAAGCAAACATCTTCAAGGTAAAAGTTAAAAGGAGAAACATTTGCTACCTTCTTCCTTCCCCACCATGTGGAAACATTTCTGCTTTGTACCGGAAATTATGTAAACCCTTCCATGACTTTCTGCAAAGTAACAGATTTAAATAAAAGCACTCATTGGTGACACTACTGTGTCATCTAACAAGATGCAGAAATGTGTTTTTGAAGTGCAAATAAAATTAATTTCTCCGAAGTCTTGCATAATTTCAGCCATTAGCATTTCAAAATCCTCTACCACACTGCCTAATTAAATGAATATTAAATGTTTCCTCATCTCACTGAGGGAATACAACAAAACAAAGGGACAGCTGTATCTCTGCTGAAGCTTCTTTCTTCTAAACAAACTTCAACAACATATGAATAATTCAAGTATTTGATAAATATTCTACAGTGATGTCATCTCTGTACTCAAATAGACATTTATGGTCTCCATAACCATTACATCTATCAATACACCTGTCTTTACAAAGGGACACTTTTCCAAGCATCTTTTTCTCTTGAGGCACTTAAAGCCTAAGAGCATCACTCACTGCTAGAATCATAAAAATGAACACTGTGATATTCCATTTGCTAATACAAGTCTACAAAGTCCAGAAAGATGGCCTTAACATTTAAATAGTTTAGCCTCTTTCTTCTACTGGTTTTTCCTTGTTGTTGCAGTTATTTTGCTTGGATTAGCCAAAAAAAAAAAAAAAAGGGAGAAGGACAAACATCTCCCAGAAAAGAGGGGGAGGATGGTGTGGGCTAATTTTTTCACAAAACCAGGCCAAATGGCATTTTGTTCCACAAACACATCAAGTCTGTCCATAGCCAGTCTTACTTTTTTCCTTAGCTTTTTCTAGTTTGCTCATATTTCTTCACATGTGAAATGCTTAAAGATTTTCAAAACCAAACATGTGAGATATAACTAAAATTGAATCTACCCAAGTCCTATACAGCTGCCATAGGACAGCTTCTCCATTTCAAAATTACTTCTAGACAAAATGTTTTCATTCAGCCACTTCCCTCATACCACACATTCCTCATTCCTCTCCTACTTCTTACTGCCTAAGTGACTCCTCTTTATATGTCTGATTATTTTTACATTCTGATAGGAAAAAAAAGTGTAAATAGCATATTAGGTGAATAATTTAGTCACAAGGAGTGATTTCACCTCATCTGACACCAAGTTAGACATCAAATCTTAGCCAGGCACCTCCTATAAAAAGCTTCTCAGAAGCTATACTGGGTGAGAGATATCTTATGAAGTTCTATGAAAATCAAATTCATCATGGAGAAGATAATTCACCCCAGTTTGGAGACAGCTAAGGACACCATGAATCACATTGGAGATAACCATCTCTCCTCCAGCTGACTACAGAAGAAAATTTTTACATCATAAATCCCATCCTGGAATGAATTTCTAAAGGATGGACAAAATATGTTCAAAGTTTGTAAAGCTACCCAAGAGACAGAGCAGAGCTATATTTCTTATTCTAATACTTCCAGGTGAGGAAAACACAACTGGTAGCTGCGGTTACCAGACTGTCACAAAACTTACCCAAGGAAGCCCATGAAGGAGCCTGCCAAATGTCATTGAGTTGCCAGTACAGAGCTCCCATTGTGTGTCCTTCTCCATTGATTATTTCACTTTGACTAAAACGATAGAATTCAGTTTCTGTCTTTATACACTGAGCCTGCATCACCTTGGTCAACAAAGAGATAAAAAATATTTTTGGCATATTGGATTTTACTTTTTTCCAAAATGTGTGGATGTATTGATACACAACACAGACTTCACAGCAACAGCACATAATTCTAAACTTGTGCCCTGAGGAGTATACACCTGCAGTGCAGTGGATCTCTGCTGGAAGGAGTTCTATTCCTAGGAGCTCCCAACAGCTTTGCCAGCAAAACAATCTCATGTGAGGCTGCTTCCATACAGTGAAGATGGTCTTTGAAAGGCAAATCAAAGACAAGGAAAATAAAATGAAATTTAAAATAAGTTTTTCTTTTTCACATTAATTTAAGTAACCCCCTCCAGAGTTGCAAAATTATGTTAAGCTGCATGACTTTCAGTATACATTACCTTGATGTCTAAACCCCTACACTCTGAACTTACATTCTCACTATACAGTCAAAACTGTGCATCTAAAAAGCAACCCTTCTGCAGCTGCACTCCCACTCCTTTTCTCCTTCTCCATGTCATCTTAAAACCACTTTGCAGAATTATTCATTGGCCAAGTTCTCAATGGATGCTAAACAGACTGCTATGTTCTTCCCACAGTTTATTATTAGGCTGGGGAAATATAAAGAAATTCCTAAAATAAAGTTAAAAGCCTTCAGGATAGCCCAAAAGGTAAAGATATCACTTCTAGTTAACCACTAAAGCAAGTTTGCTTTCTTTATCCTTTTTGCTATCCTTATTTTGGTATTAAATTAAGGTTTAATAAGGCCTTGAGAGACTTAGCTTTACAGAAACTCTCAAGCCTTTTTTGAGTCAGGACCTCATGGTGCAAGCTTTAACTCCTGATTTCAATCTCACAGCATCATCTATCCTTGTTCTCTTGTCAAGAGTGCCAAAAATTCTTAAGCTGTTTTGCTTTTATATAAAACTTGCTGACAGCAGTCTCAAACATTAGAAACTTAGTGAGTGTGCTCTTATTTCCATCAAAAGTGTTTCTGAAATTCTTGAAACACAACAAAAATCAACAGCACTTTCAATTTGCCTAATAGCATTAGAAAGTTACTTAGCATCTTTTAAAAGTTGCACAGAAATCACAAGTAAAGAAGTAAGCATAATACAGAACTACTACTACTCCTATGAATAAAAAGCAAAACATATCCTTCTGATTTGAAAAAAAACCCAAAATATATTCTCTAAAATACCAATATTTAAGTCCATAACAAAATAAAAGCTAATACTAATCCAACAGAGAACTACATTCTTTGGAAAAAATCTTGCTTCCAAAGCTTGTGTGCTTCACGTGGCAAGAATCAAAGCAGTCAGCCTGCAGGGGCCACATGAAGAGCAAAACATCCTACCCTGGAACAGGGAGTAACATGCAGCAAGGGAAACAATTTTGTACTGTGGAAGCCCAACACACCTCTGCATCCTCTCCTAGATACATGAGCCCAGCTGGGGAGAAGGACCAAGGCAGTACATATCAACAGACTTTCTCCCAGTTGAGACAGTTTCTGGGTAATTCCCTGACTATTCCAGCCCTTCTATCATGAAAATTGGAGACTCTCTACAATAAAAGAGATACAAGGTAGCTCCAAATTAAACTGGACTCTCCAGTTCTTCAGTATGGAAATTTTCTCTATAATGGAACATTCCCTAAGGGATCAGGTCCAGTTCTAACAGCGGATAGAATTTAACAGAACAAGTATGGACTGCTGCTTCTATGGAAGACATCACTGTTACCTGAGTGAGATAAATCATATCTTTGAACTGCTTTACAGGATCTGGGCTCTGGGGAAGCCTGAAATGACGCCCAATCTCTTGAAGCATCTGAATATTGCCACCTTCATGGTGTTGCCGATGGAGAGAAAAATTGCTTGTGTAGGACCAGTCCTCAGGGGAGGAAACCTTTCAAAAAACACAAAAGTAAGGTATCTGAATGAAAAGGTAGAATGTGCATTTAATGACAGCCAGGATATTGAGGAAAGCCTACTGACATCATCCATTACAGCCTACTGACATCATCCAAAACCTTAAAACTGGTAGTATATTTCTATAGTGCCTCACGTAGTCATGCCAGGACGTTGAATCACTAACACCCTTAGCTTACTCTCTTTGTACAAATAAATGAAAACACACATTGTTGTTGAACCCAGAAGAGCACCTTTTGTCTCAGGGGCATTTAAGTTTTTTGTCAGAAGGTTTGGGTTGGCCAAGGGACCTCAGAGTTTTGCTTGCATTCACAGTAAATCAGAAGCATACTAGATTAATATGGAAGAATGTAATCTAGTCAAACATATTTAGGTATAAAAGTTATGTAAAAGTCAGTAGGGTTATAATAATATGTATATATACTTTCAAAACCTGCCTCTGATAACAAATGATCATAAAACAGCTTTTTTCAACTAAAGACAACAATGCAGCATAACTCATTAAATTATTATTGCCAAGTTTTCATTGTAATTACTCTCTCTAAACAATATTATTTAAATTTATTTCTTTTTCGGCTGGACTGAATAATTTTTATTGTTATTGATATAGATTGGTGTTCTGATTATGCTTCAGATAATATGCTTTGCCCAGCAAATTGAAAGGAACATTCTAAACTCCTTTTGCTTGCATGCACGAATATCAACATCTCCCCCTGGACAAATGGACAAACAGCATAATATGTCTCTGCTCCACTTTGATAAATAAGACAGAACATAAAATATCTAAATTTAACAGAGACAAAATCAAATCCTCTTACATGCAATACATTAGGAAACTAATTATTTAAATGTAAGAAATTGGTAAAATTCATAAAAATGAAAACATTTTTAAATCCAGCACAATTCAGCTTTTGTCATGTTTCTTTTCTTTCTCAAATACGTGTCCCCCAAGATGCCATAAATGTAAACAGATGTCAGTGAATCATTACTAAGTTATACATTAAATAGAATTACTACCAGACGTAACAGTTTCATTACAGTCTGTTATCCAAACCGAGTCCCTCTTGCAACACCAAGGAAAGTATATTGAACACTGAGGAGGGAAACAGTATGGTTTCATCTCCTCCCTCCCCACCAGAACACACCTCTCTCCTGCTTGTGCCGTACCACACCTAACAACACATTACTACAGTTTGGATGCAGAAGTTTGTTGGGAAGAGACTCATTGCCCTCACTAAAAGAGAGCGAAGGAGACAGTAAGGTGTGGAGGCCAGGCCTTACCTTTTCAATTGTACTGAAGGAAGGCCAGGATTGAAATCCATACTCTGAAGCAAAACGAGTTTTAGGATACATTGTCCAGTTCCAGCAGTCACTGTTGTAGTCATAAAAGTGTGTGTCACCATAATGGGTGTCATAAGGATCCTGGGACAGCCACCCTTCTTTAACTGACTCCACGCCATTGGTAGGACTGGATGCAACAAAAGGACGACTCCTATCTTCCTGGGATTTAAAAAAAAAAACAAAACAAAAATACATGCCCCTTACAAAGTGATTAGCTTTTACCATCTGAATACATAGACTGTTTTTTGAAAAGAGGAGGTTGGGGTCAGGGAGACCATGGTTTTTCCAAATTTCTGAGTCACCACCTAGGAAACATCCCCTTTTTATGTCCTAGCACTCATCATCTTTACTTGCTTAATTAGCTTCTTACTTATGTTCTTGGAGGACAGCTGGACATGATTCTGCTTGCTCTGCTGTTCTGAGGGATTCTCTCCTCACATCAAGAGATTTTGCTATCTTTATATGCCTCTAAATTCTTAATGAAGGCTATTTAAAGTGTGCCTTGTGAAATATATACTCGAGGAACATTAATATTGAAGTACTGTGACTTCTTTATGGAAAATTATTACTTTTCCAGTGTTTTTGCAGGAACAAGGCCATGGTTTTCTCCTTTCTTATTAAACAGTCACCTAAATTTAGTCCTAACAAATCCAAGGTGCTCTGCTTTTAATTCTTGCATAGTATCATTACAGGTTATTGTCGTTTTAGCTGGCTCTGTGTGCTAAGATAGATGAGATTACAAGAAGGGTTACATTTCAAATTGTTCAGAGCTGCCTTTTTTATAGCCTCAGCAGACTTAGAATACTAAATCTTTTAACAGTAGCCTACAAAGTACTGAAGGAATCCTACTGCAGGTATAATTCATTTAAGACCCTGCTTCTAGTAAGACAAGAGGCCTGACTTAGTTACCAGTAACAAGTTACTGCAATTGGCTCAAACACAGCAATGCACTCAGACATGTACTTCATTTTAAGAAACAGTACTCTTTCCCCATCTTCTTCTTTCCTTTTTTCTTGATGTGAGTAATTAATAATTAACTGAAATTATTATTATTATAAATCGTGGATTCTCTGAAGTCTTTAGCTCAAAGGTAGAAGTCTTTTCAAGTTACCAAGCCTAGTACTACTAGTAGTTACAGGTTTCTTCAGATGGCTTGTATTACACAGGACCTGAAGTTATCTCCCTCTATGGTTCCTTTTTGCACTCAAAATAGTTATTCTATGGATTTAAGATAAAAATGGGTCTGTCTTGGATGGCAATGCTGCACAAGTATCTAGCCAGAACACCTCACTTTGTTGCACACACTCTAGCCACCCAACACATGTAGCCAAACACAAAAACACCACAGCATACCTTTACACACAGCTCAGCATAGAAATCTAGAATCTCCTCTTCTAAGAGGAGAAATAAACCTACAAAACCTCTGGAAAATGGGCAGTGCCAAATGACACTAGATTTCATCAAGGATTTCAGGTGTTTGTGGACTGCATACTTGCAGTTTAAATTTTATATAAAAATATTTTACTTTGCCTGCCTTCATATACTGTAGAATACTAATATTTTGTTTACAAAATGAATACAATGACTACACAGCATGAGTTCAATGTTTAGCATCACTTTTGCTTAACTTGCTTAGAATAAAAAATATTCAATCACATACTGAAAAAATAACATCTCTATAGATTTCTTCAATTGCTACTAAAAGACCTGAGGATTGTTTAAATGCTTTTATTGTGTTCTTCAACAAGATCAGGATAAAGGAAACCTGATCATCTAGACTAATTAATTAATGGGCAAGTTAATTTTTGTCCATTGGATGTGAAGGCACTTGTGGACATACAGGAAGGAAAAAAGAAGCAAGATCTACCACACTTTCAAGTCTTACTTTACACATAACAAAATGTTAAAGACAAGTAATATTTTATTTTTCTTTTTACTTTGAGAATAACTCTTGAATTTAGAGAGTTGTTTAAAAGAGCTTGGAACGGGCAATTTCTCAACATGCTCTTTCTCATGTCTTAATAAGATTAAAAGAGAAAAGGGAAATCCCAACTTGTTCAAGCATTAAAACCTTTTGCCAAGCCATATCCTCCTACAGTTTCTTGAGATTACTTACACTAAGAACTATTTCACGTATGTTCTTCACATAAAGGGTCACGTAGTCTTTGATATAGAGTCCTAGGTCAGGATAAGGTATGGAGAACCAGTTGCTTGCAATTGCTGCTTCATTTTCATTATTACCACTCCACAGAATAATTGATGGATGCGATTTTAAACGTCGTACCTGAAATACAACTTACAATTTCAGAAGTCAAGCAAAATTACTTAACAATGATCTTTTTTTAAAAAAACCACTTTATTACTAGGTAAATTACAAGTCCACATGTATATTATGTATGCCAAGCCTACAATTCCCATCTTTTGCCACATGGTTCACTATTCCCTCAGCTTGCCACCAGGTTTAGAGTTTTGTAATACATGCGTTCAGAAGAGAAGACTTCTAACATGCTGACATACATCTGCCTTATGCATATATGTACCATGCAGCTCTACTCAGCCACGTGTGAAGGATAAATTCTGCAGTCTGCTTGACTTGACCACTCCTGCAAGCAGTCACAGGAGTTCAAGATTTAGCAAGGTTACATTTTGTGTCTGCTAAGTAAAGGTACACTAACAAACACTTCCAAACAATCAATTTTGGAAAGCTAACGTATACAGTCAGTCAATGTAAAATAGGTAATAATAATAGATAATGTCTAAAATTAGAAATAGAGCATGACACATGGATAAAATACCTGATGAGAAACTTCTGCTCTTACAGATTCTAAATAATTCTGGTTGGTTGGATACAGCGCACATGCAAACATGAAATCCTGCCAAATCTACAAGGGAAAGGAAAGATTAAAAAAACTTGTCAGCAAGTTACTTTACATACTTTAAAAATATATGGCTATTGGGATGCACAATTCTTTGTTCAGACATAAAAAAATCCTGTTCACCATGGGGCTCAAGTATGTGCATATTCCACTGTGGTTATCCTCGATATCAGTGTTATGAAATATTTACCCTTAGGAATCAGATCCTGACAGCCTACTTTGAGAAGCAGAACAGAATAATCAGAAACACGAACATGGAACAATTTGCAGCTGAACAGAACAATTTCATATTTATTAATTATTTTGCAGGTGTAACACCAAATCCACTTAATGAGAAGAGACAATAATTCTTCTGATGTGGTACTGAGCACACTTAACAGATGTTAATGTGTACTTCTTAAGAAAATACCTCCATACAAAATAATCTTAAAACCAGAAAATCTCACCCAGTAAGAGGGGCAGAAACAAACTAGATGCTCTAAAAACACAGTGATCTTTTTTTCAAAGAAAGATCAAGTACATACTACTAGAGAACAGCAAGCCTTTCAATTCAAGAACAATAAATTCCATTTGTACCGTGCAGGAGAGTTACAAAAATGGGAAATTAAGTCAAATGAGATGGTAAGATTTCTTGTTTACCTGTTTTGTTTTTTAAATTGCCCTAACGTTGAGGTTTCTTCCAGACTATCTCAAATGTTAGTGAAAAGACCTCTAGAAGGAGCACCTTAACCCAAAGGGGTCTGTAGGAGACTTCACTTTTCTGAATACCATGCTACATAGAGAGAGACAGAGACCAGCTCCTCATACAATTGCATTTTCATTGCAATGAGAATATGCTGTTCCATGGCTCTTTTCAGCACACATTCCCTAAGGAAATGGAAGATCAAGAATAGGACAGTGGGAGATAATGGAGCCATTAGTAATTGTTACAATCCTAACACTGTACAGAAAAAGCAAAGCTGTTGCTTCAGAATCTCTCATAATCCTTTAATGACTATTGGTGTCAAAACTCTCTATTGAAAGAAACTTTTTTCTCAAAATTTCCCTCAGTGAGCTATCACTGGTTTTCCTTAAGCACAGTTTGACTCCAGTGCACTTTTAAGCCTTTGTAAGACCATCAGAAGAAAAAAAACCCAAAAACTTCACCCACTGCTCCTCCAGAATAAAGATCTGATTTTCTGCATTTACTTGCTATTTTGGCTGTTCAATACAATCTAAATCTTGCACTGAGATTCAATACAATCTAAATCTTGTACACACACAGATCTAAGTGGCCTACTTAAGGTGACTAGTGTCAAAAATTGAAGAACTGTAAGTGCTCAGAAGCCTTGAAAATCAGGACACTCATTCAGATGACTAAAATAGATGTAACTTTTTTTTTGCAAGTACACACACCTGAAAGCTGCAAAGTATGAATTCTGTTTCCCTGCTTCTTATGGTAGAGTAAGACCAAACACACTTCTCAGGATATTTAATACCAGACGCAACTTGGCCTTTGTTCTTCTAGTCACTACTTCATCAAAACTTATTAATACGTGCCTCCAAGCTTATATAATCAAAGGCACTCATCTAGGATGAGCAATTGCAGCAGGTGCTCACCTTACAGCTACATTTATATTCAATTATAGCTTGTTCAAAATGGCCACTTGGATAATGCCTTCCATGCTTGTCTTTGGGCCAAATGAAAAGTTTGAACCAAAAACACCCAAACCTTTTCAGCTATTGCTAAAAAGAAGAAAATAGTTTTAAAATAAATAAAATCCATTTCCACAACAGAGAAAAGTATAACTATCTTCTACCAAATGGCAACCTTCTACTATAAAGTCTTCAAAATACCACTTCCAGATTCAACAGACAGCCTCTGTAATTAGAAACCATTCAAATTTAAAAAAAATTAAAGAACCCCAACCAGCCAACCAAAAAATCAGGTTAATCTGATCTCTTGTGTTGATACTCTACAACATCCCTTGGAAAGATGGTTAGAACTTATGTATTAATTCTCTTTTTTTTCCATTTAATGTGGATTTTCATTCACAAGTTCTTGTCAGTTTTTAGTAAGCATTCTGTCTTGTTTTTACCATTATTCCTATTTCATCACAAATATCGTAAAATTCATCTTGTTCATATACTCCTCCTCCCCAAACCCGAAGGGCATTCATGTTAGCATCTGCTGCAGACTTCAAGAGTAGCCGTAGTCTGTCAAATACAAAAAGGACATATACATGTTTTGTGAAGTTGTATTACTTGAGAGTTTCTAAGGTTATACAAAAAACAAACAATGCCCCTACAAAAAAAAACAAACCAACAAATCTAAATCATTAGCAGGCAATCTAAGACATAACTGTAACAGAAAGTATCAAAATACTCTGGTTTCTAAACCTGCATGTCTGGATAGAGCTCTCAAAAAGCAATTTTTTGTGCAGAAAAAGTTGCTTGCTCCTGTTAACACTCATGAAACAGGTGGAGTGACACAGATCTAAGTGCTTTTACAGAAGTGTTGGCAGGACCAGATTTAGAAATACTGTGTTTTATTAATCATGTTGCTCTTTTCTCCTCCTATATTACTTGCTTTGTATGTCAATTACTTGATGCAAATTCTCTTTAAACACTATCAGGAATGTATATTCTCTTCCTGAGCTCCATAATGCATACCAAGAATTTGGGAGCGAGAGGGTGAGAAAGACTGAGACTGGGAATCTCATTTTAAGAGTTTTGGGCTCCAGTCATTTTTTCCTTAATCATACTGGCAGCCTCTGAATTGCATGTGAATGCACACTGCAGCATACCCTGTTGTCCCGGCTCCTCAATAACCCAGAGCAAAGCTTAGTCCAAGTACAGTACAGCCCCCATCCCACCTGCATCTCTGGGGTGCTGTGAATTGAAATCCAAGTAGCCTAGATGAGACCAGGAAAAGGGGGGAGGCTACTCTGCACAACATGGGTTAGGACATGGATGAAGTGCACATCCTCTGACTACCAATGGATGTGTCCAGACAATAAGGTCAAACAGCCTGTGGATCACCCCTGAAAATACCCAAAAGGCCAGTAACTATGAACTGCAAACAATCACCTTCCCACCAGTAATTGCACCTACATGCCTTGAACATCACTCAAATCTGTTCATGTTAATTAAGCCTGAATTCCGAATGCTCCAACCCACAACAATTAGTGTTCTACTTGAAAGTTTTACCTACTAAAGCCAATCTTTGATAAAGCATGGAGAGAGAATCAGGAGGAGGAAAACGTACTCATTTATTTTTGAAGAACATCAAATGTGGCTTACGTGTCATAGGTCACTCTGTCCTGAAAAGAATCTGCTGGAATCCAGTTGGAGCCCTTAATAAAAATGGGTAGGCCATTGATTCTGAAGTAGAAACTCAGACCTGGTGAGCCAGGAATAGGCTCCTGAACAAGTTCTACTGTCCTAAAATAAACCTGTGAAAACATGAAACTTAGATTTAAAGCTGACAAAAAAAGGAATTAAAATGACATTAAAAAAAAACAAAAACCACATTACAAAAAGCATTGAACCGAACAATAACAGCTTGGAACTTGTCAAGGAGTCAAAAGACATGGTCTCATGTCTAAATTCCTGCTTGCATAAAACACACTGTGGGGTCAGCAGAACAGTACTAGAAAGAATTCTTACAATAAGTTTGTTCACTCTTTAAAGTTGCTACTGTATTAAGAGAGAGCAAGACAAAGCATGAACAAACTGTTCATGTGCACACAAGTATGTAGGAAGAGACAGATGAACTTTGGTTGTTGCAGAATTCAGTCAAAAGTCCAGCTGAAGGCCAGAAAGAATACAGTGGTTGCACCAGATCAAAAACAACATGTAATCTGCAATTTTCTGTACCAGGAGACTGCAGCAGCTCAGTTTTAAATCTTGTCCCTGAATGACTAGCATCAGATTCACATAGTACAAGCAAGATCTTCTCCTTTTACTGCTCTGAAATGATACGTTTTTAATAGGTGTAACAGAGAAAAATATACCCATGCAAACACAAATGCCAGTGTGTAAGTGAAGGGCCCCCTAGCCATCACAACTGTACTGGAACAACATGATCAGCAATAATGTTTCAGAGAGACCAGTTAAGCTAAATAAACACTTTGAATAAAGTATTAAAGATAAAGCATATCTCAAGCAGAAACAGAGGCCAAACTTCTACAGCTCCTCTTTTAGCCTAATATATGGATGGCATTGTGATGCTGAAACAAGAAAATATTCCTTTTTCCAGTTGCAGATGGAATTATAGCTCTCAGGAAATTGTTCCAGAAATTTTCTGGGACTTCGTACAAGCAACAATGCAGCTCTGAGGGGTATCCTGACTGCACTGACACAACCAGCCATGAGGGAGCAGTTAATGTACTGCAACAGCACTGACCCTTATTCATACAGGTGCTTTCCCCACCTGCCATATCAGCTTCTGCACACCTCCAGCTCTTTCAGAAATGGGCCAGTTCAACTTCTTTAAGTCAGAAAGAAAACACTTTCTCTTTCTTGTACCCATTGCTCATTATCATAGGGAGAAAACTGGAAAATTAAATAAAGAGAAGAAAAGCTAATAGTAAATTTTAGCCACAACAGGTTTGGGTCAGGAGAGCAGGAACCTAATTTTTTCTAAACTACTCCTAAGATAGCAACCACACCTCTCTCAGATGACTATTTGCTTTACCTTTTCAAAAGGTCAGCTTGTAGAGTACAGCCTGTTCTCTCTCTGCCAGAAGCTTCAGCTGAGGCAAGAATCTGTCAGTAAATCAGGCTAAAATTAACCTAGTTAAGTCCAAATGATACACCTGTCTTTAAGACAAAATGCAGTTCTTTATTTCACACACCAGACATGGCTGTAGTTTGAAAGGGAAATGATTAATGCCACTATGGGACTGCATTTTCTGAACATTCAGCTTATAAAAAAATCACACATAGAGACAGAAAACTATTTCTAGCAGTAGGGAAGAAAAGGAAGATTACCACTTTTTGCTTCCTCTTTGGTGCTTCTAAGTTAACTGGACAATTATTAACCAAATACCTGGATAGAGACAATGCATGTGACAAACCAGATGCTTTGGTCACAGAGGTGGAGGTCACAGATCACTGAGCTCAACCTAAATAGCTCTGCATCATGGTAGTGACCATTCCCAGAATTCTGCAGACTTAGTTTACCATGAGAAGTTGAATTTAAATAATAACCAATGTTTCATACAACTTCCACAGTTACTCTAACTCCTGAAAGCTACAAAAGTAAAACTACAGTATGAGTACTGCACTAGCAAAAAAGTTCAGACCTTCCTACAGTGAATTCAATTACCTAGAGAAAAATTCAGTCTCCACTATGGCTCTTCTTTTATGGCACAAAGTGGAATGGGACTTGCAGTTGGAGCTGCCAAAGTATTTGAGGTGTCACCTTAATGGATATCATCAGGCAGGTTGGGACTGTCTCAGAGTGCTTTGTAATGCAGTATTTATATTACTAGCAGAAGTTATGTGATACTGCTTTATTCATGCTCAAGTGGAACTCATACAACTGGTTAAACCCAAGGCAACCTGAGAGGCTGAAATACTCAGCCAGGACCACCCAGACAGCAGGAGCAAGAGTAAAAGCTCCTTAGCCTCAACTCACATTCCCAGGCCTTCAAGATTCAGTGCAACTCTATTGTTCCCCCAGTGCAACTCCCCTGGGGCCAGCTGGTAATACCACATCTTCCTGTTCCTACTACAGCTTCCCTCTGCCTTGCAGGAAGGTAAAAGAAGGGCAGTGGGAGACAAACAGATCTGGCATACTTGGCTGTGTGCCCTTCTGACTACCAAGACCTTAGCCACCTTGAAATCTGTCTGACAGAGCTTGCTGCTTGAGGGCTGAACATTTCTCTCTGTTTCAGGGCATGCACAAGAGGCTCACTAGGCACCACAGATCAATCATCTGGTTCTGGGCATAATTACGAAACAGGTATCTGTCTTTTTAAGGCACGTACAAAGGCTTTGTACACAGTTAAGTGACCTGTGGAACACATATGGCATTCTCATATTTAGCAGTAGGAAAAGTAATAAGGATGAAGATGCCTAGAGCTGAAATAAAATCACTGAACAACCCAGTGACCTAACAAATTAGCATACAGCATGAAAGTGGTGTGAAAACTACAAAGCCAAAAAGGAAGACTTCTGGAAGTTGTGCTAAAAGGCCTCAGGGGAAAAGAGTGTGTAAAGGCATGGAGGGAAAGACAGCTAGAGGCCAAGATCTTGAAAGTACAAAAATAGCTTTAGAAAACAAAAAACTCTGAGTACAGTGCTGGAGAAATGATCATACAGAAAGATGGGGAAATAGAACTGAAAAGCAAACAAATGCTTCATGGGGCAATGAAAGAGGTAATAAATTCCTTGATGTGGGGATGGCAAGAAATAAGGAACTTATCAATAGCAAACAGGACCCTTCATCAAGAAAACCAGTGTCACTGTGAGATACGACTTTGTTTGATACTATCCTGAGAAACAAGCTCTAGAACAAAATATTCAAATGGAAAACCAAACCACATTCCATCCTAGATGTTGGCTTTTATTCAGCTTTGGTTTTCTGTTACTCTGAACAGGAATAAGTATTTCTCTGAGCCGAAGAGATTCCTAGCACTGCTGGCTAGAGCTCTATAGAGCTCTTGCAAGTACATACTGGAAGACCACCCAGAAATATTCCCAAAGCATTAATCAATGTTTCAAAGACTACTCTAGCATGTCAGAACCCAGAAAGTAGTTCAAGCTAGGAGTAGCCAAATCTGACATAAGATAAACCTGTGCTTTCTCACACGTACAGTTCTCATGCTTCAGTTTTTTCCTTTCCAAAGTTAAGTAGATACTCATATGAACACAAACCACTTGTGAAATGCCTCACCACTATTTTTTCCTAGGTGTGTGGGGGGGAAAAAGGGTGGAAGTAGGAAATTTATTCCTCCTGAATATAGTCACTACAACACGAACAACAGAATGGACAACAAAACAACTTTCAGAAACATTAATCCCTGATTGCATCTCCTAAACTACTTGAAGTTCTTATTAAGCTATATGAATGTTGCTGGTCAGTCCTGCTGACATGAGAGAAAATTATGCTACAACATGAAAAGACTGCATACAGAACCTTTTCCCACTCGTACAGTTCTGAGTGGGGGGTAATGGTGTGTGTGTGTGTGCATGTGTGTCTGTTGGAATCTAAGACAGAGATTCACAAAACACAGGAAGGATGACCAGACTTCACACTGTAAGCTGTAAAGGCTTCATTCTGGTTAAGTCACCCCGCCCACTATATGGTACATTTGCTTTTTTTTTTCCCCTCTTTTCCCTTCAGGAGAAAAAAAAAAGAGGCTTCTGTTGCAGACCATGAAGTCCCTATGATCATATGAAATGTTCTGACACAAGCACCCAAATGGAAATGATCAGCTTTCCTATGATTGTGCAGTTTTCACACAGTAATAACAGAATTTTCCTTTTTTAGAGGCTTTATAGTCATATTTCCTACAACTAGTTTTCCCAAGCATAATATGCTGTGTTCATTTGGTGTGGGTTTTTTTTATTTGTTTCAAAATTAGAAAACTAATAATAGCAAAGAAGTATTATTATTATGACTTCATAATCAAACCAGGGGCTAGTCCTATAAAGACTACAACACCAGAAGCTACCAGTTTTTCGTAAGTTTTTTTCACATGAACAAATGGTACAGCAAATAGCAGTTTGGATGTCTGCTGACCAGATCAGTTTTTAGCAAAGCAATGCACACCAGAAACATCTAATAAATGCATACATTTATGTGGTTGTTTCCATATTCATGGCATAAGAAGGCCAGTCTAATCTCTATGATTTTTCCTTTTAAAGGACAAGTGGAAATTACGTCTTCTATGCTTCTTAGTAAAACCAAAAAGATAATTAAACAGCCAGTGTGTTAGGGAAACCCTTATGCCAAAAATCCCCAAACATTACTTTTATGGTTGTATTTAAGACCTTACATTTTCTTAAGTTTGATGCATATCTACCACATTTTAATAAACAGATCTAGGCTAGGTTTTTAGGAATGCATCTATCTCATAAAATTTTACAAACTGAATTAGCAAGAAAAATGTCAGTAATAAACCTTTGCATGATCTTCAGAAATCTAAAGGGGTTTTCAGTGCATGATACAAAACCAAGAGCATAGTATATCAAGTTTAGAAGTGCTGATTTCTTTTCATAAGCTGGAAAACTTAAGAAGTAAACATCTTTTCTCCTCTGAGGTTTCTGCTTAACTCTAAGCCATCTTGCAGCCACAATGTAAGTAAAGGCATACAGACCAGCTAAGACTACCAGAAAACAGGTAGACATACATTGTGACATTAAAAAACCTTCATTTCTCATTAGCATTTTCACACGCATATTACAACTCAGCAAAACATTTCAGAGTTCTAGACACCTGCTGTGCACAGCAGATGTCCTAACATTAACAGTGCAATGCCAAATGGAATTGAACTTTAGGGCTCACCTTTGAAAACTTCTCAATCTGGCATCCTGTCTCCATCATAAAAGTTGCTGTCATGTTGTATCCAGTTTGCCTTCCATGCCCATTTGGCCACCAAGCCTCCACTGCAGCACTCTTGAACA
The DNA here is from genome assembly GCF_021018805.1 of Prinia subflava. Lineage (NCBI taxonomy): Eukaryota > Metazoa > Chordata > Aves > Passeriformes > Cisticolidae > Prinia > Prinia subflava. Next base: position 9,269,556 of record NC_086283.1, on the reverse strand, counting down.
TACAAGGGAGAAAGTCTGAGCATGTATAACATGTATAACAAGAGTATGCACCTGGGGCTCACATAGTTTTGAGTGAGTTTCCACAAGCCTAATGAGGTTTTGTGCTTCAGCTGAGATATGATAATGCTCTCTCCAGCCACAGCTCTGAGGTGAAAATCATTTCAAGGGAGAAGTGGGATTTCTTTTGCTGAAGTTCAGGCTATCACTCCATTTTGTGTCCACAACACGCCATGAGCACTCCTGGACATGCATGCACACATCTAGATGCTGCTCCTCAGCTGAGGTACACTGACACATGATTCCTCCAAACTCCAAATATCCATGTCAGGAGTAGCCATTGTTCAGTATCATACACCTCCTGTCATTGAACCTTTTATCTATCCCATGCAATATTCAATATACAGCAGTAACATTTTTCAACTGCGACTGTTAATATGTGACCACACTGACCGCTTCACTCCTGTCAAGCTTTTAAGTCAAATTCTTTCATTCATCTGGTGATTTTTTGCTTTGTCTCTCTGTGGTTCCTAATCATATCATTAGTACCCTGTAGTTTTTACAGACATGAAATACAATCTCCAAGATGACAGAATATTTATCTTCACTCTAGCAGCCTACTTCTGCTGCTCATTTTTTGTTGCCAGCATTTGCAAGTTGAACTCATCACACAAAAATTGTGGAAGGAAAGCAAAAATGCATGCAATCAAACAATGGAGGGATCAGTGCTGAATACAAATAAGCAACGAGAAAGCAGCCCAACAAAATGTTTTGTTGTAGCTATACTTGGACACAACCATCAATATATCATGAATATATCTTTCAGCTTCTCCCATACAGAATTATCATAACAGCTTGTGAGGAAGTACTGATCTCTGTGCTGCATGGATGCAAACAGAAGCACAGACTCAGCATGTGCCTTGACAACAGGGGAGTGTTTGCTGCTGCCTGGAACGACTGGATGTCTCATTGGCCACTAATGATGTCACCCCTCTGCTCACCACTAGCTGATAAGCAAAATGCTGTCATGTTGGAAGCACAGGACTTTGCATGGCAACTGCAGGAAGGCTGATACACATCTCAGCAATATACACCACTCGAACTGACTCCACAACGTAATCTGCAATAAGCTCTTAACTAGAAATAAATTTCTGGTGAGGTCTCAGTCTCTAACATGCACCACACAGAGAAAGGTCTCTGTTAGCCTGATCAATACATGAGAACACATTTCAGGGCTTCTCATAAAATCAGCTGACGTGAATTCATGCAGCAAAGCCTTTTGTGCACAAAGAATAATGAAACACTGCTGCCTCTGCTCTGAAGGAAGTGCTTCCTTCCAGATTGCAGTTGCACTATACTAACTGATCTCTTCTGAAGCTGGGGGTGGAACAATTAAATAAGCAAAAAAAAATTTGGAAGTTTCACTTCGCAGTGCCTGTTTAACATAATCCATGAAAAGGCTAAGCAGAGACTAATGGTTGTTTTAAATGAAACTGGGTATTGGTAATTGCTCATGTAACTTGCATGTCAGTTGACAACAGTAACAAAAACTGTATGTTTCTATGCTTCTGTGTCAAAATAAAACAAAGCACATAAGTACACAAGTTACAGAGTGTGCATACTGGAACATAAACACTCTGCTTGCTTTCTCTCCATGCAAACAACTCAAGACAAGTCAACTCAAGAACACACACAGACAATGCAGTCAAACTGGGAAAACAGATGCAGAGTTTCACAGCAATGCAGAAAACCAGCAGAGCCAGTAAAATATAGAAGAGCTTGAAGGCAGACCCTCTAATGCTATTAACTGCCAGTACTGTCAAAAGCCCCAAATTCCTGCTCACAGCACATCATCCAGCCACAAATGTGCGTCCTGCGGCAGTGAAGCTCCCGTGGAGAGCTCCATCAGGTGTGGCTCCTGCTACACCTGCTGGGACTCCTATTTTGTCCACTGGCTGGAGCCTGATTTTTTAATTGAATTCACTCCTCATTAGAGCACCTTCTACCACTCAAAAATTCCTCCTGAGATTTACCTATCCAAAGGAATACAAGCGAATGTAAGCAGTATCACCCCACAAGATTCTCTTTTGCTTTTATTTACCTGAAAGAGTATCTACTGAGAGGTTTGAGGAATATTTCCTCTCTCTCATGAGAGAATCACATGTATTGCAGTATATTCCGGCTCCCATCAATGCAGTAAACAGCAGGATGTGAGATACCTGCTGCAAATGAAGTGAAGTGACACAAGGTATACGAAGATTATTTACCTAGGTAACTCAAAAAAGGTCATTTAACAGTGGCCAGTGATTATGTGATCTTTTTCTAAGGCTTCACCACCTTTTTGGCAGTGCTACCTTTTTAGCTGTGGAGCTACACAGCTTCACACACATCAGATTTTAGAAAGGAAAAGAACTGTTCTCCTACCCTGTAATGGATACAGAACTGTTGTTAGAAGTCAGGAAGACAGTAAGGAATGGGAGGGAGGCCTAAAACGTGTGGAGACAGAAAGTCACACTGGAAACCAGAGGAAACATTTTGTGAATTAGTTTTCCACACACACCTCCTTACCTTGTTAATGTTTACAAGCAGCACAATGCTGCCTTCTCCAGGATGAAGCTTCACACTGAACATTTCCTGTGTTTGTAACTTGGGAATGTTCACAGTCACAAGACCTGCAATTGGCTTGGAGCTGACTACATCAAAAATAGACTCGACTTCAAGATACCAATGCTGAGCACTCTTTACTAAATAAAGGGGGAGAAAAAAATGGGAATTTGAGAATTATGTTTATATACCTATTAGCTAACATGATCTTTCATTAAGACACTTAAGATTAAATTTAACAATTTTCAGGCTGTGTCTGAACCAGCCTACATGGTTAATCTGCTTATTTAGTGCGTTTGACATCCAAGTCCCATGGAATAGAAGAATGCAATATGATTTATGTTTCTTAACTTTTTTTTTTTAATTCAAAAGCCATCCATGCTTTTTGTTTTAGTCACTTCATTAGGAAGGAATTTTTTCCCACCAACTCCCATAGACATTGTATTTGCTTTTAGTCAGCACTCATATGAACATGGTACTCTTTGGGAAAGATTGTAATCACAAGCCAGTACAATCACTTTTGTCAATGAAACAAAAACAGCATTAACAGAAAACGAGCTGAATTCATCCCAGACTCACTGGACAAAATGAATGGTGCTGCGCTAGCGATGAATTGGGCCCACTGCGTCTAGACTTGACGGGCTATTATCTTTATGTCCCTTCTTCCACCAATGTATCGTGAAAGAAACAAGTTAATGACTTCCCTGAGATTTCTCTGAAGATACCACAGAGCATGCTCTCTTTTACAGGGCTTACTGAATAAGGAGAGCCAGGGTCAAGGGTACTCAAGATCTATGTGTAAATTTCCCACTAACTTCAGCAATTGAATTGCCTAGATACTAACATAGTCTGGCTAATCCTATACTTCAAATATTACAGATTGACATATAAGCAAAAGCAAACAAAACAGAAAACAAGAAGAACTAGAACTAAAACACATTTTGTGTACGCAAACTACTAACTTACTTGCTCTTTTCATTTATATCGTCTAGCTCTCCTTCCTCCACAAGAGAAAGAGAGCTCACTCCAAAAAACAAAGAATTGCATTCAACCCTGGTGTGATTTTTACTGTCTTTCATAGAATGAAGAGCAATCATTGAGTTCCCAAGTCTATATTAAACCCAGCATTACCCAGTGAAGAACAATTTTCTGCAATGTGGAATAGGTTAAAAAGTACAAGGATCAGACATTACAGTGCATTTTTCCTCCCTTACAAAAGCATATAGAAATTCCAACCCATTCTTAACTGCATGAGCTGTTGGGTCTAGGCAGAGAAACCAAGAAAATTAATCTTTTACAGACTCAGTGGCCAAAAGACTATGACACTAAATCTGATGAACAATTAAAGTACATATGCATCTTAAATTCAGGTTGTTCATTTATTCTTTCAAATATTATTAGGTTTGAATACTTATAAGCTCTTGCTCTGGTTCCAAGCCACTCTCTGCTGAATGAAGGAGGTTTGCTCTCTCCACTCATCCAGAGAGCAAGACTTTATGTACTAGAAGGTGGAGTTGTGGAAATGTGGGAGGGTCCAGAAAAGATTTTTACAGTAACTAAATTTTAGAAAGCACACAGTCCATGCTGCGGCTTTCCATGGAAATTCCAGTTACATTGATTCTAGCTGAGACCTGCAGGTATTTCAGGACAGCCACAGAGTGACGTCTTCCTTTTTTATTCATTGACAATAAATCTATTCCCAACAGCCTAAATTCACCCCAGTGCAGAGGACCCACTGCTAGCCTTTAATCCACTGAAGACTGCTCAAATAGGCAGTGAAAAAATGTGTGTGGGTGGTCTGAAACGGGGCGTATCATCATTTGCAGAAAGTTTCAAAGGAAAATTAACTACTTTTGCACAGCTGCAATGATCTTCAGGACAAAGGAGAGGAAAATCAGAGACCACTGCAAGAGAGGAAACCAGTTTGGTAAGTTAGGTAGCAAGAACGCAGGAGGTTATCCTCTCCAATTGCAGCTTTAACAATTATCCTTGCATAGCACGACTGCTTTTCTCTCTCAGACTTCATGTTGTGTCCTGAAAACTCGGTACTGTTCAAACCCTGCTCACTATGCATTTCTCCTTCCAACACAAAACCAAATTCCCATAGCAGCTTTGCCTTTCTTTTAAATGAAAGTGAGACAAAAGCGAGACATATTTACAGGGAATCTTGGTGAAAACACATGCCAATAGAAAGCAAATTTTTAAAAGCCAGAGAACAGGTGCTAATCTCAATTATAATACATTTATTTCTGCAGTTATTTGGGGACTTTAAGCAAAAAAAGATTCTGAATTCTAACACTTTTAACAGCTATTGTTTGTACTGAAGTACTGTTTCAATTCCTAATAAAGGTGTGCTGTGGAAAGAACTACACACAAAGTCATAAAATAATCCATCCTACATTTCCTAAACTGACAGTTAATTGGTCTTAACAATAAAATGGTTTGTATGCTAAAGGTGAAACTAATAAAAATAAGAAACAACAGACTTACCAAAGAAAGGAGTAACAGAAAAGTAAATCAGGTGATAATGGTTATAGGCCTCAATCCTAACATCTTTCCAGATTCCTTGAGTGGGAAAAGAAGGGCCCCAATCCCAACTAAAGGAACACTGCTCCTGGAAAACAGAATGATTATGTTACAACTGCCTATTCTTCACACAGACATTGATGCTGTGCCAGAAATAAAAGACATTTGCTATCTGTGAATAAAATATTGACATGCACTGAAAGAATTTTTCCAGTTTCCATAAATACAGAGGAGCCTACAGTATTTTTTTCTTACTTCTTAACCAGAACTATGCTGCTACTACCTGTATTATATAAAATTAAATTTTGTATTAAACGTGCACATACTGAGAAATTTTGTATTACCTAAAGAGCAAAACAACACTTAACATACCACTTAAAAAATGCCAAAAAATCCCCAAAAAGTAAAGATCAAAAAAACAGTCCAGGAGATTACTCTCAATTCAGCTGTGAATTATCTTAGTTTGTAATGTCAGTATTTAACTGTATACCAAAAAGACAAACTAGGCTTCCAAACTAGTTAGGAAGGAATGTTACAGCATTCTAGAAGAACAGTATCAAATTAAAAATCATATACTAAATAGTTCACCTCCTGTTTTTAGTTTTAACAGCACAGAGTAATACAAGGAAAGAAATGGATATGTGTGTTTGTGTAGTTCAGTCATGTTCACTGTTTCTCCCCTTTTTATGGTTCTCTTATACAAAAACAAAGGGAACAAAAACATGGTTGAGAAGTAGCTTAGTTCTGGTACTAACATCAGAACAACTGTCAGAATTATAAAATGCTGGTCAGGCAGAGAAGTACGTACACTAATTTCCATTTAGCTGTTTTCAAACCTGGGCAGACCTCTACTTAACAAATCCTTTGACAACATCTATTCAGCTGCCCTCCAAGTTTCACACAGCCCCAGCCCCCAAAGCAAATACAATAGATCTCCTGAAGTCTGGTACAGTGACATACAGTTCTAAATTTAGAGACTAATAACTTACAACCAAGGCATACTAATTTGGGCAAACTACATTGCACAAGCCTGGCCTATCCCTTGCATTGCCAGTCAGCCTCCCTGTCTCTCAAATTGCAAAACAGCCTTCCAGGAAACAAACACTGCACCTATTTCAAACAGAAAACCAGGGATAACATATTCTTAGAAAACATGTCCAATTGAAAGTCATTTTCCCTTTATTAAAAAGAAACAAATGAATCACTGACAGACTGGCAGGTCTCACTAAAAATACTGCAGAGTCTGCTATCAGAAACAGCGACAAGAACAATACGCTTGTATCACTGAGTACATTAGCAGCGACAGGTTTGTGTTCTGCTGCAAACTCCTACTCAGATTTAGATAAGTTTACTGCACTTAATATTGCACCTGAAACGTGTAAACAGCTCTCCATTACTTTCAGATGGGAAGCAAACAGCTTATAGCAATGTCCTAGTATGTTTGTTTACTTTTAAATACATAGCTGCTGTTGTTGCCAGGTACTCAGAATGTTTCTGGAAATTTCTGGCGCAGCTTCCAAGTACAGTCAAAAAATTCATTTGAGGAAAAAGCACTAGGGTATTTTCTTAAAAATTTAAAGGTATAGTTCAGTGAAGCATAAATTTCAGGTGTCTTTTGCTCTATAAATAAGAGCACAACTAAGTAAGTGCCTTATTCCTTCCAAGCCTCTCCTTGCACTGATTTCTGTGAAAACAGAGTGGGCTTAGAAAAACTAATAAATAAAACTTCCTAAAATGTAGAGAAAATAAAAGTAGCAGCAAGCAGAAATAAAGACAGCATCTTAATCCTAAAGGATCTGTCCTTTAGGACAACATGGAGTCCATGTTTACATTAATAAATTTTAAAGGAAATTATATCCAGGTTTAAATTTACAGGATCCTAGTCATTTTTTGAGGAGACTCTACAGGGACTTTATTAGAAAGTTTGAAAATAATTAACAAGAAAGGCACTTAAGTGGAGAAAAATGTGCAAAAGCACCCAAAAAGACAAATCAGAAAATATCACCTAGACATTGCCTCTATCTGCTGCAAAGCTATCAGAAATACATGAGATGCTACTCAAATGATAGTTTGCCAAGTTTCAACAGTAAAGAAGCCATATCTTAAATCAAAGTTTCTGAGTTTCATTCCTTTATATGACACTGTTTTTTCATTGAATATGTAAATATAAGTCACACTTCACAACACTAATGAAAACAGGTCCCCTGTTAGACAACACTTCTTGGGACATGCCAGAGCTGCCCAGTATAAATAGCACAGCACATGAGCAACAGCAAACACTCACAAAGCTGCTTGGATGAGATTTTTACAGCCTTGGCAATACACCCTGGTATTTGCAACAGTGAATTCTATTACCAGCATATGTTGCTAAACCCACCCAGTGAATGTAATGATTACACATTTCCCAATGCTATCCTGCCCTCTTAGTAGCAAGTCTCCTTGCTGACTCTGATGAAAACAGCCTTTTAAACATTCTTATCACTTAGATATGAAGCTTGGCCTTCTCATGCCTCTTGTATTGTCAACATACAAGATTGCAGGTTTCTAGAGAGGATGGGAGAAGGAAGCTGCAATGAAAAATATGCCCTGCTTATAAAACAACATTGCAGGTTTCAAAATACACCTGTAAGGACAGCCTGTAGTGCATTCCTCTTTCCCAGCCTGAAGCCAGAGACAAGACAATCCTGCTCTTACCTTTCTGATGAAATTAACATGGCACTCTCCGTTCTGCACAGGTGGAGGGCATGCCGGGGGGATGCTGTGTGCTTTGTGACATCTGCTCTGCTCTGCTGCGTATGAAACGGCTGACAAGAAACGGACTTCAATAAAATTGACCTCCTGGATCACGCTGGTAATATCAAAGCTCTAGCACAAAACAGAACAAAACCATTACAGTGCTGACATTTATATACGAGATTCATAATCACTATTACATGGAGATTTTAATAGTATGCATATATTATTCAAAAGCTTCTGAAATACAGTCTCAGTATGCTCTGGTTTTGAAGGAAAAGAAAAGCTACTTTGTAAACTGGAAAAAAAGAAAATGCACTGGAATGTTCCAGATAGAAGGAGCTGCTTCTGGGCAAACCCTTTTCCTCACACCAAGCTCTTGCTGCAGGCTCCAGCACTGTGCTTGCACACAAAAGTGCTTGAAGGACAGGGACAGTAAGAGAATCTTTACCTCCTTCCTCATCCAGAACTCATGTGCATCTTTGAGAAGACACCTGATTGCAACTCAGAAAGTTGTTCCATACAGGAGTGCTTCCAGCCCACACTGTGCTGCCAACTCATCTACCACAAGGCACTGAGCTGCCCTGTCCATGGATGCTGCAAAGCTGTAGTTCATTCCCCAAAATGAAATGAGCTGCATTCTCATGCCCCAAATGTACACACACACTCTATGCCTGCTTCAAATGATGCATTTGGGGGCTTCCTCACCCGGTCAAAAAAATCCCCTTCAGCATGACTGAAGGAAAGCAGAAATGTTCCATTTCAGAATTACCCCATGCTATCACAGGTATGGTTCCAATGGCTAATATCCATTTATTCCTCAGAGTGCACATTTGTGAAAAGCCAAGTCTTGGCAAGTCTAATTTGGGAGCAGCCCAGCTAGAATCACTTATTTCTGTAGCATACAACAGGATATTAGAAAGCAAATAGCACCCTGAATTCAGAGCCTTCAGAGAGTCCTTTCTGCAGATGTTGCCATGTTGAACAGGTGAACAAGGCACAAGCCTGGATCACAGTCACCTTGGATTCAAATTAATGCAGTACACTCTGGTTTTACAGTGAAGGCCATTTCATGAATTGTTACAATCCAATACAAAATGAAGTTGCGGCAATATGTACAAAATAATACCATTTTCTAACTTTGCAGAGCCTGCTACTGACAAACCTTTAGATACTCTCCAAACAGTAAATAATTACAATTTCTTAAAAGCTCTAAGAATTTTTGATTTCACTGATGGTAAAACTAAGTCAATGAGAAACTAAGTCATTTGTCCTAGGTTACATAGATCCAGGTGGCAGAATGTCTTATGTCTCAGTCCAGTGCCTCTGCAACAAAAACTGCCAGAATGGTAAATGCTGAGACATGGAGACACCAGATTTCATTTGTAATTCAGTTATTCCACTATCATTCTTCCTTTAACTCTTCAGATTTTTTTATTCTTTTAAGATAAAAGCAAGATATTGGAATTATTTTATTATTTTATTTTATATTATATAATCATATATTATTTTATTATTTTAAAGCTATAAAATTAGTTTGAATGTTTTTGCCTTTCTCAAGATTATTCCATAATGAATACTCACATGCTGACATAAGCAAAGCTCAAAAATGCATGACAATGTTATCCCAAGTACCATATTAAAAATAAACCTCTTTAAAAACCAAAAGCATGAAAACACACAGGCTCTACAACATGTGCATTTTCATTGCAGTATTGACATGTAAACCATTCTAATACCAATTAGTAAGTAGATTTACAGCTGATAAAACCGATTTAAGCTTACCTTTTCTTGGAGCTGGGACAGATCCCAAGAAACAAGACATATTATTAGCTGAATTGATCCTTGGACATTGGTCCTCTCATTTAGGACAGGCACATTCTCTAGATATAGAGGGTCTCTATAGACCCTGTTTCCACTATAGGCTAGTGGAAAGGGAAGTACACTCCCCTTTCTAACATTTATCTGATTAGATATACAGTCCTCAGGTCAACATTTTCTCCATCCAAACACCTACCTTTATGAGTACTTGAACACACAGGAAATTCTCAGAACAAAAGGGCTTTGAAGAAAACACAGAAGCACTTTCAGAAATAAACACATTACTTACATATCTGTTGAACATGTTGTCTGTTCTCCCGAGAGTGACATTGTTGAGCAGGATCTGTGCTACTGTATCTACTCCCTCAAAAACCAAATTCACTTTCTGCCACTTTCTAGAGAAGAAAACATATGTGTGAAAAACTGTCGGAATACCTAGAGTTAAAAACACACAGGAGACAGACAATGTAACAATCTTTATTAACACTATACCAGCAGTTGCCTCATTTACCTGCAAGAACATTTGACTCAGTGTAGCTACATTGTACCTTTAAATAGTCAAGTTAGGATGACAGCTGAAGTAGCTCAAATCAATATGTTCAAGAACACAACAGGTTCACATACCCACCAGATATTAGATGGGAGAGCTTTCAATTAGCTTAAGTATTATCTTTTCTCAGCTGACAATTCATAAGCAATTTTAACAATCAATTAAAGAAAAAAAGAGAAAAGCAACAATTGAGGTGTTCTGTAGCAACAGCTTTGTAACTGCACATGATTGCATAATTTGTTTTATCAGATACAAAAGTATTAAGCAGATTTTGAGACAATGAATTAACTTGCAATTCTGCAGGAAAGATGGCACAGAACTAATTTAGGCATATCTTTACTGTATACCTGACATCAAAAGGAGTTTTGAATGTCCTGCTGTAAGTCCAGTTATCTAGTGAGATCCATCTGTACATCACATCATTAAATCTATAGTATGGATCCTAGTAAAAGACCAATAAAAAAAAAATTACAGGATTTATTTAGCAATAGTGTTACTACATAAAAAGCACCACAATATCCATTAGATTAACACTTCTTATTTAAGTCACTCTGCAAATGCAAGATCAGCCTTAGCTGGTTAGTCCTGATATTCCTTTTCACCCTTGAATTTTTACATGAAAGCAAAGCTTTAATAATATTTGACTTTAATTTATATAGGTCAAAACCCTGTCTGCTATAATCACTCAAGCTAGAAGTAGCAGGATTTGTTTTTTTCCAAAGAAATTACTGGTCTGGAAATTAACCAATAAATCCAGAAAGCTTGTGACTTAGTGAGAGGAACAGAAACATGATCACCCTCATAATTATGGAAAAAGTAAGACTAATATGATTTTAAGAGGCAAAGACAGCATTTTAGGCCTCTAGGGACAGCAGTGAACAAATCTCAAGTTTAAAGTTATTGCAAATAACTTCAAGTTGTTCCTAGACAGCTAGACTTGCTGCGGTAAATGAAATTATTGTATGTGGAGGGATGGAGAAAGAGATGAAGAAGAAACAACACATTTTTGGTTTTAGTAAAAAACTAAATGACTACTTTTGAGAATAGTATTGCATTTACACCAAATGTGCCCTTCCCCTTTAACTACACTAGCTAGGAAGAATAGAAGGTATAGCTGGTCTAAGCTACATCCTTGGTGTTTCTGGCTTCATGCTGTATTTATTACCTTACAGCAGGACACCATGTCCCTCACCCAGGTTAAAGGACTGACACTCCACGGCCTCCTCGCACCTCACACAAAGGCATCAGAGGTGCACAGCATCCCATCCCGAGTCAGAGCAGAAGGGCAGTGTCCCATCCCGTGTCAGAGCAGAAGGGCAGTGTCCCATCCCGTGTCAGAGCAGAAGGGCAGTGTCCCATCCCGTGTCAGAGCAGAAGGGCAGTGTCCCATCCCGTGTCAGAGCAGAAGGGCAGTGTCCCATCCCGTGTCAGAGCAGAAGGGCAGTGTCCCATCCCGAGTCAGAGCAGAAGGGCAGTGTCCCATCCCGTGTCAGAGCAGAAGGGCAGTGTCCCATCCCGAGTCAGAGCAGAAGGGCAGTGTCCCATCCCGAGTCAGAGCAGAAGGGCAGTGTCCCATCCCGAGTCAGAGCAGAAGGGCAGTGTCCCATCCCGAGTCAGAGCAGAAGGGCAGTGTCCCATCCCGTGTCAGAGCAGAAGGGCAGTGTCCCATCCCGAGTCAGAGCAGAAGGGCAGTGTCCCATCCCGTGTCAGAGCAGAAGGGCAGTGTCCCATCCCGAGTCAGAGCAGAAGGGCAGTGTCCCATCCCGTGTCAGAGCAGAAGGGCAGTGTCCCATCCCGAGTCAGCAGAAGGGCAGTGTCCCATCCCGAGTCAGAGCAGAAGGGCAGTGTCCCATCCCGTGTCGGAGTGCAGGTACACGGGTCCGTGCCTGACAGCCCCGTTCCAGCCCCTGCATGGCTGAGCTGCTGCCCCAAAACAAAGGCCAGTCTCTTCTCACCTGCATGACTCAACCCCAGCTCAGAGAGAGGGGAGCTGTGCTAGGGTTTGCTTTCATAGGACTGTTCTAACAGTACCAACACAATTAATCACCCACTCTGAATATCCTAAGTTACACTGAAGAAAATCTGCCCAGCTTCTCTTTCTGTTTGTATTCTTTTGTTTTGGTTTTTTTTTTTTCTACTTGCTGGAACTTAATTTTTCTCTCTATTTCGGGAGTCAGTATGTACAGCAACAACATTTGGGATTTGAAATATTCTGAAAAAATTGTCTTATACCTCATACTTGTTTTACAACTAACAGGGTCAGGCTCTGTAATAAACACATAAACCTATTACATAGCAGAACAAAATCATAATCTCTAAGTGACTCTCCTCAGCAGGACAGACCCTTCTGGAGTCCTACAGCAATACAAACATCATTCCTTGGGCTCATACAGAGGGAAAGGTGTCACCCTGCCTCTACATACCACGCTCTACCAATCAAATTTCTCACTACAAGGGAGGAGTCAAAAAGGTATAGCCTTTTCGCCTGAGTAAAACTGTGACCTCTGTAATGATAATACAGTGTATTCTCTTAAGAGTTAAGCAATCATGAGCATACAGGACTATTACTGAATTTTAAGACATTCATTCCATTACTTTTGGGGAATATGTCTCAGACTTCTATTAAGATGCAAAAGTTAAAGCCAAGAAACGCATATTATTATGCAAAATTTAGGCTCATAAAAGAAACTCCACTGAGATTATTGTACTGATATAATGACAGGCAAGCATCGAATGTCAGAGACCGTGAAACCCCCCAATATGTCGTTTAAAATGCACATTTTTAACAGCGGTCTTAGATAAATATATCTTAGATATATATATCTTATATAGCTTAGAATATGTATACGAATATACATATTCGTATTTAACATTACATACTATTTTATTTCACATTACGCTTTGAAAAATGTGCATGTTAAATTTCAATCTTTGCTACTTGTATGCGTGAAATATTTAACAAAAGGCGTGAGAGGAAAGTTGCAAATGCACTATCGACAGCAGACTGTAAAGCCATTTGCTTAATGATCAACAATGAACATCAGTGCCTCGGCAAAGATGCACAAAAGAAACCTGCAACATTTCTACCACAAAAGCACATTTATCGAGATGTTAATGAGCAAAGTCCTAACTTCTGGAAAACAAAAAACTGGTTGACTAGCAGCAGAAATACAGGAATATTGCATCAGAGGCAGGAATCATTGCCAAATGGGCTCTTACAGGAGCTTGCAGAGCAGCGTGTTTAAATCTCAGAACGTACTGAAGATCCTTTTTCCTGGCGAGCTTTCTTCTTTACTAGCCTAAAGCCTTCAAACTTCAAGAAATGCAGTGATTGCTAAAACAGGTGTCATAGAAGATGCAAATTAGCCCTTCTGACCCACAGGCATCCACAGTGTTAGATGGAAAGCTCACAGTTCCATGTACCTTCATGTAAAGCTTAACAGCTTACTGATATCATTGCTACCTAACCAGTAACCCAGCTCATCACATCACATTTAACAGAAAAGCTGTTACATGTTAATAACTGGTCGACCATTTTACCCATGACAAATGTTGATTGTTGTAAAATCAGTTGTAGCAACGTTCAAGCAGTGCTTTTAAGACAATTCTCAAGATTCAGGAGAAATGCATAATCACAGTGAAGTCCTGTAAGAAAGCAGAATTACTTTGCCAATACACTTGTGAGGTTATTGACTTTTTCATTATTAAATAGAACTGTTTGGAGTGCTGGAAGATGTACCCATGTAAGTCAAATTGTTTGGATTTCTCTGAAACAGAATTTCATCCCACGTTATATCATTTCACGTCAAAATGAAAGGCTTAGTTCAGAAAAGCGCATGCAAAAAAAAGGACAAATTTAAAACACTTAAAGGCACAGGGAGAAATTGGAAGATGACAGGAAATAGGCTGCACAACTACTAAATACACTTCAACAGCTCAGCGTGTTCCTGGAAGCAATTCACGGGAGGGACGGTGTCAACTATAGCCATTTTTAGATCCCACCAAACACAACAGCCTTGCATTTTCCTGCTCCCTGCAACTTGGGGAAAAAATCTGAAGCATTCAAGCCTGTTTGTTCCCTGCTCCCAACCTCAACGCTGTAAGCAAGCAGCAAATCACCTCCTAAGAGGAGGTTAAAAGCCCTGCTACAGATTATAAAAAAGGAAGCAATTTCCAGGTCGGCTAACAGGACATCAGCAGGACTTCAAAAGCACTGGCAGCACCACAATGAAGGAAATGCCAGCGCCCAGATGGAAACTTCTCCTTGCAATGATTTTAAGGGGATGTTGAAAAGGTACGGTGATATATGCTAAGAGCTTCTCCTGTTGAGCAGGAAATGGATGGGAAATGAAGACATGAGAAGTGAGGCTCCAAGCCCAAGTGAGACAGCAAGTGAGTGGTGTCAGGCACACCCTGGCCCAATGAAGAGATACCTCCTGGCCCCCCACACTCCAGTTCTGAGGCACATGGCACAAATGATACCAGACAGAGTCAGCTGTACCCAGGTGGAAGATCTGTATGTAATAAAATGGAATTTAATGAAGAGAAAAAAAACTAGCTTCCTTTGCCCTACCCTGCTTTTATTATGGTCTAATTTGAAGTCATCTTGCATGCTCTTCTCTCATAAATTAACTCTGCTGGTATTTTATCATGTAGACCATAAGAAAATTCTGATGGTGTAACAGATTACCTAAATAAAATTTGCAAGTGATGTTTCATAATTTACAGTTGAATGATTCTGCTATGGGCAACTTCAGACTGAAAGCTAAATAGTTAATATATACTTACCTATACCCATGTGTTCCTTGACATCACAAGTGATAGCAGTCAGGACATTTATATAATTTTCACAGCTTGAAGTCAGGTTGAACTAACAGTAGTGATGAATGGATCATATTCTTGGAGCATAAGTTTTGGAATTTGCTCCTAAAGTAATTAATTTCAGTAGCTGCTCTCAGAAAGCAGTAAACTGAATGTCACTGTCAGTGTTCAAGATTGTTCAATGTTCTGCCACATGAGAACACTAGGCCAAATATGACTACACTGCTTAATAATACCTGAATACTCTGATGTATTTAGCAGACCGCTATAAATCTTATCTCTTTTAACATCACAAGCTTTTGAAAGAAAAACTTAAGTGTCCTTTAATATTTATGCTAAGTTTTACTAAGGCTTTTGAATGTTTGCACATATGTTTTCACTGTTCTGCAGAACACCTGTATTTCAGTGGAAAACAATAATCAACTATTCCAACAATGAATGCCATCTAAGCTGAACAGAACCATAGGATACCAAATTGCTACCTGGCCTTTTCCCAAAACTCTAAGTTATGATGAAGTGTCAGAAAATAAACAACAGGGTATTTCATACAAATGCAGAACATGCTACAGAAAACCACAGTACTTTCCAGAAATGCAGAACTATCAGTTGGGGTTCATAAACTTCCATCTCTTCTAATAGATTTTGATATCCAAGTATGAACAAGAGCACTGTTAGCTTTTCTGTCAAGTGCATGCCCTTGTCTAACAGGCCAGAAAATGTAGTGTTACGCAGCCCCTATATCAGCATCACACTTGCAGACCTCTCATAATACTCTATACAAGTCTAAGTGACAACTAATATGACAAAACAGCCATATGTATAAATGCAAATGGCTGGCATATGAGAAAATCCAGCTACAACAGCTGTTTGTATATTCCTCAGAACTGGGAATTTACAGGAGTCACCTGCCAGCAAGAAATGGCATCATGCAGAACCTGGACATTATGTGGCAGAGAATGCCTATTTCCAGCACACAGACTTAATAAGCAAGTTACCTGTGGGTACATATGCCTTACCAGAATAGTGCCTGAAAGAAAATACTACACTGACAGTGGTCAAAAGCAAAACCTTCAGACAAAATGGTTTTGGCAAATCTTTTTCCAAAGCTGTAGGGTTAGCAACAGATTCACTGCAAGTTTGTAAAAGACTGCATTCAAAATGAAGCTTTGCTTGGACTTTATGTAAGTGACTATTACCCTTTTCTATGTGCATTTCTCATGTGTTTTTTAATTTTACATGTAAGCAGCAGTAAGAGCTACAGTGTCTTAGTGTAATATTATTAAAACAATCAAGCCAAACATATACTCTGATGCAATCTCCTGGCCCTTGAGCTTTTATCGTAGCTAATCTAGCATTTGAACTATGTTAATTGAACATGAAAGAAAATAATACTTTGGTAGGAAACTCAAGTGTCTTCCCCAAGAGCATTTTTTGAGACATGCACATTTGGTGCATTCAGAAGGACATGTTCTTCCAGTGTCTATTTTATGAGCCAGAGTAAAGATATCTCTAGAACAAATGTTAAGAGGATCCGAAAAGATGAATAATGAACCCTCAGTGTCAGAGAAATGTTTTTCAGTTCAAGTGTATGGCCTGCACAGCAGATTAAAGTCAGGCTACAGACACGCTATCACCTAGAGCATCCCTGTGCAAAAACAGTTTGTGTGTTGACCTAAATTTGAAATGAACCACACAATGATAAATGAATTGCTGGCTGCTTAGTCTTGCAATCTAAGCCACATCAGCTTACCCCTGCTGCTCTCCTTCTTCTTGTCTTTAGATGCCCACTAAGCTACATTGCTGGAGTAGGCCCTTCCAAATTTTGCTTTAAATTTCTGCTTTGGGTGCTGACCCATTGAAAACCTCACAGATACAAAAGCAAAGGATGCAGTGCTGTTTGCCACTTGCAAAATCACACAGAAAAACAGTTGTAGATTTCATCAGGTCACTGAACATAGGGGTCCTGCAATCAAAAATTATTTTGTTCCCACTAGCTTTGTTCTCCTATTTCCTGGTACAGCTTTTCAGATCAATCTATACTTTTGATTACAAGCTGGGTTACTGATCTAGTGACATCTTCTGTAAGATGAATAAAGATCCTATATTCCATTGCAAAGAGCAAAAGGAACAAATGAAAAAAATACTTTACACCAAAACTTGTATTTAGGTGTCGGTAATAAATCTCCTATTTCTATACTTGACACCAAAAAGAGCTAATTTCCAGAGCTAATGAACTCTGAAAAAATGGAGCAATCAGTGCTCTACACCTCAACAATTAGGGCAGTGTGCATGGTTTTGTATAAACAGGAATATAGGAACATGATTTTAGGCAGCTGCACTTGGAAACCTTTGGTCACATCCATCGCAGTGAAACCCCAGGACAAACAGCTGAGCCCCCCTCTGGCTCAGGAAGCCTCACACTGCAATAAGGAATGATGTCACTGGCTCCCTCCAAACAACCCAGGCACGCTGCTTTGCAGAATGCAACAACTATGGTGACACGGATTAAGTATATTTAACACCATCTGCAATAGATATCAAATCTGCTAAGGTTGCTCCCCTGTTTTAGTATGGTCTGCATTCTATCTTTTAAACAAAAATGCGATTTTAAAACAATTTAGTTATCCTGGTGCAAATTTGTGTGAATGCTTCTTTCTGCAAACTGAGCTTTGCTAAACTGAGTAAGAATGGGTTTAAGCTGGCCTTGAGTTACCCATACACACCTATACATAGAAACAGGTTATCTCACTCTGAGCTTGGAACCAGCCAGACACCAGCTGGGTGCAGTCCAGATGTCAAGCAACCATACTGGTGAACCTTAACTCAGCACTTTGACAGCAACACCACCAACTTGGCAACAGCTTCTAGTCCACAGCAGGTTCATACTCCGCTGCACCAGCATGTGTTTGGAGCAAGTTCTTACTTGTATTCACGTGAACATGTTCTAAGTGATCACAACCAACCATCATTGATTTAATTAGCCAAACACCCACTGCTGCCCAGCTGGCTGACTAAGCTCTCATGCCGCTTCGCAGGCTTGGGATTCTGTCCAGGCACATCAGAGTTCATGATCCTCATTTCCAAATATACTGCTAAATTACAAGTCAGTTTGCAGCAATGCATTTAAATTAGCAATCACATCTTCTCACTTCGTAAGTGTACTTAGGGTGAGTAGTTAAATGTGAGTCTTTCATTACATCACTCTTGCATGCCTGAGTCAGTGCATTGGTCACAGTTTCTCCTGGATGATTATTCACACTTCTTGCAGCAACACCTCCCAGCACAACCGAACATCCCAGAGGTTCATTTTACCTTGTGCACTTTTGCGTCAGAGAAACTAGCACAGTTCCCTTCACCGATCCTCCACATAAAGTCTCCCTGCCCCTAGCACATTCGTAAACTACAGAAAAGCCCTTCTGAAACCCCAGCACTAATACTAAAATGTCCAAGATGTCACATCACTCAGCATACAGGTGTTTAAACAACAGATCATCATAGCTCTGCCTATCCCTTCATAGCATATTTCTTTTTCCAAAGTTGATGCTTTGTATGTGGCAGTGACACCCCTTGGAATCTATTATTAGTGCTGGGATTCCCAACCTGTGCCAACACAGAAAATGCTAAAATTATCCTGCCCAAAGGGTGTCACTTTCTCCTTTTACCTCTCTAAATTTGATCAGAGTATAAGCTGAAGGATAAAACCCAAAAAATAGAAAATACAAAATTCATACATTCAGAATGTGTTTTTTAAATGAATGATGCACAAGAACTGCACCATTAGGCCCACAATAAAGGAGATGTAATATATACTCACAGCATACAGCAGTACTTTACATTTTCCAGCACAGAACTGTATTTATCACCTTTACAGATGACTTTGTTAACTTCACTGTCTTTTATTTTTTTTCCCTGTTCTGGATACACATTTCATTTTCCTTGTTTCCTTTTAAACAGGCGTCTTATTGCAACAATGATACAGTTAGTGACATGTTTCATGTCAGGTCTGAGTCACAGGTTCCTTTACGCTAGTTTCAGAATACTTTGCTACCCATCTGCAACTGCAGTTTTGAAAATTTGTCCAAGAAAGCGGTTGCTGTGTTTCTATAAATTTAAAAATTTAAGAGAGAAGCGTAAACAGAAGCAGAAAAGCTTCTTCCAAGTGTTAAGACAGGGGTTAGTCCTTAAATTTAACTTCTTCTGTTTCAGACTATATCCTTCCTTAGGCAGAATGGGTGTATAGGATCTTTACTGTTCTGATATTCCCTGCAAGTTTTAAAAGGGCTTTTTAATGGCCTTAAATCCCTAACTTTATTGCATCAACAAATCAAACTTTATGAGGGTGGGTTTTACTTTTCCTTCTGAGGTACCACCGTAGGTAGGCATGCCTCACACGCTGTGAGGGTATTGCAGGTACATGGTACCCTGGCTGCGTGTAAAAACCACAATCTCACATTCTGCAAAACTTCCATTTGTATCCTCGGCCTCCTGCGGGACTGAGGACACTGCAGCCACCAAAAGAAGCCTGGCTGCTGGCCCGTCGATGCCAACCAAGCCTGCAGCGGCCGGGCAGCTGCCAGGACGGAGATGTGTTTTGGGGGGCTGGGTTCTCCCCTCCGAGGCGGGCTGCACACGGCGGGAAGGGCTGCTCCAGGGCCCAGCTCTCGGAGTACCGTACCTGAATGAGGCCCCGGCAGAGCAGCGCGGTGTGAACGCAGCCCGGCACCTCCGCTCGGAGCGACACGGAGCCGTTCCCGCTGCGGAGCCGCCAGCTCCCCCGCAGGCTGCGCACCTCCGGGCCGCCCGCGGCCACCGCCAGCGGCAACAGCAGCACCGGCAACAGCAGGGCGGCGGGGCCCATGGCGACAGCCGCCGGGAGCAGCGAGCGGGGGTGGTGCTTCCAAGGCGGGACAGAAGGGGAGGACGCCGGCGCTGCTGAGGGCGCTGCGGCTGCGCGCGGGGCCTGCGGGCGGGCCTGCCCCGGCACTGAGCGCGGCCGCGGAGCGCGAGCGGCCACGGCCGCGCTCCCGCCCCGGCTGCGGCGGCGCCGCTCCCGGGCCACAACCCTGCCCGAGCACGGCGGCGAAGGTACGGGTTGGTTTTCTTTTTCCTCCAAGAGGCACGGCGGAACAGTGGTAAGAGGAGCTCTAATACGCTTGCGAATCTCTCAGACACAGCACATGCACTCCGAGCTCTAGAAAACAACAGGCAGGCGTGGAGGGATGAGGAAGAGCTGTGACGGCACCGTCGTGGGTTCTCTCAATATTGGCTCCTTCCAGTCGTGAGGCTTTTATATGGCCTCAGACTTCCACATCCTTTCTTCCATAAAATTACAGAGACTTATAAAACCGTAATACAACGTCATGGACATCACAAAGTACTGTGGTTTCCTCATAAAGCGGGGCTGTGGATTTTGTTTATAAAAATTAAGTTAAACTCATCTGCAAAAGGACAGAAGCACCAGCACCCAAGAAAGTAGGGGTTTCAAATCACACAGTAGCTTTCCTGTGTGCCCTTGCTAGGTTAATCCCTTCATTCACAGCCCAAAAGCAGGAATTAAAGCAACAAGTTTTTAAATAGCTGCATGGAAGGCTTTCGCTACTGTCCAGGTATAACACCCATGGTGCTTCATGCTCTGTTCCCACTCTAGCTCACCTCCATGAACTGGGAACGTTTCACACCACACCACTGAAACTGTGCAAGACAAGAACAGGAACACCAGAGTTTTGTTTTAGCTTCTGGCTTTCACACACCTATTTCAGCACACTGTAAGAATCCACCCAAAATTTGGCTTTAATGTATGACTGAACATGGCCAACATGCCTGTATATTTTTGATGCAAATCCTTTAGAGTTAACAACCCTTCGTTTCAATATACCATAAAAGTGCCAGTCCTTCCATTCGGCTACAATAAAAAGTACACAATCCAGCAACAGGAATTTTTTTTCACCTGTGAGAGCACAATAGAGGGTCCAATTCTGATAAATTCTGCCTCAAGGAGAAAGACAGTAGCTGACTTTTCTTGTCCAGGAAATTTCTGCTGCCTACTTCAAAAAGGGATACCTGGGAAGCACAGTTGGGCAGCAGAAGGCCGTGCATAAAGTTAGCTGTTAGAACAGCTACTGTGCGTGTAATTTTAAGACAGAGTAAGACACATTCAGTATACAAACTGAAATGTTGGTCCCATTTCAGTTCAACTCCCAGCTGTCTTTTAGTGAGATTGCCAAAAAAAGGCTATCATCCTAGACTGAGTTACCCCAACTAGCTTAGCATACTGTAGAATTCAGTCAATTAGTAACCTTCTCACCTTTAATAGTGCAGACTATAAAATGATTATACATTAATAGTAGAGAGGCTTACTCTGTTTCTGTCCTCATCTGTCAATGAGTAATGTTTTAAGGGCAATCAAACATTTCTTACCTTAAATTCACTGAAACAACACTAAAACCATTTAAACACTGTAGTGCTGCTTGAGAGATCTTACAGGATATTATTTCTCAAGAAGCAAATTTACTGTCTGCAAGGAGCTGTCAAAAAACCTGCATTTTTTAAAATAAATCTTTTCTAGCAAGTCACATGATGTGTTCGCAGTAAGAAGGAAACTGCATTTCAAGATGCTTGCTGTACTTCCGTGTTTTGCCTTTTATTCTTTCTGCTTAAGACTGACTGGAGCAACACACACATCAAAAATACTCAACCTAAAAACAATGCTGTAATTAAGTATTCTGAGAACATGCTGTTTCCTTGTTCAAGGCTTATAATTAAGTTAAATCATGTCTCATTTTCATGTCCCAGTTTTAGGGTTTTTTGTTTGTTTGAGGTTATTTTTAAACAAATGACATTTTTACTGTTTCAAGATAAGAATTTTAAAGGCTGTGGTTTAATCTTTTCAAATCATAAGACACAAACCAAGACAAACCAAGTACTTTCTTTTACTGTGTACTCTATTAACTCTCTTTCCGAAATACCACAAATTTAAGAGGTTATTACAATTCTTACTTTATGATACTGCAAGCAAAGATTCTTTTATCAACTAAGACAAAAAGCTGAAGGCAAAACTATGCCTTTGGCTCTATCAGAATAAATTCAGAGCGGTTCCACTGGAGCTGCCCAAATTCTGCCATGTTAATCCAGGAGTCCTTTGTTTCCAAATGCTATGCAATCTCTATCATTACAACAGGCTGCTGCTATTTTCTCCTTCAAAATCATGTTCAATGAGTTCATGTAAAGGTTTTAAACAAAGAGGTTCTCACAGATTTGGATACAGTACTTCAACATATTACTGCCCCCACCTGTCTACCCTGTACCATTCTTCTGCTGAAGGTAAACACCTCTGAAGCCAAACAGGACTTGTGTTCACAGCAATCCATATTAAGGCATGCTCTCTTCTGGTAACTGTGTGCTGCTTCGGATACCAGCACCACAGACTGTTTGTCAAAGATGCAAAGCAACTGAAGGAACATCTACCTTAGGGTATTTTCTACAAATGCAGCAGTATCACTGTATGCATTTTTGGTGTAAATACCTTCAGGCAGCACAGAATATCCATAAGAAGACTCCACAGTTCCTCAACATGATACCAGATCTCTGTTTTCTGACTACCTCTGCAGAACAGAACCACCGTGCAGAACAGTTACTCTCCATGCTGGAATAAAGACAGTATGATGCAGGGAGCTCTCCAGGTATGGATTTCTAAAGGACATTATTCTATACTCATCTTGAACTCCATCCAAAAATATGTTAAAAATAAAATGAGGAAATAAATTCAGATTGCTTTTAGATGATGATACCATTAATACATCCCTAGAAGAGAATACTGTACTAGGTTATCATGAGTAAAATACAAAGTGGCAATCTAAATGGTAGGCCTGAAGTTTCTTTCATAATTATGGCAAAGTCTGTAGGCCACTGCAAGGGGATTTCCTTAGCAAACAAAATCACCAACATTGACAATCATGGGCAATTAAAAATAAGTATGTAGAAAGGAAGCTACTCCTCCAGGCAAATGCTGTAATGGAAGGGGGAAAGCAAAAAATACGTAATAATAATTTTAAAATTTCATAAACAGAAAAGCAAGTGATGTCTTGAGTATAACCTTCAACTTCATCATGCATGCTAGGGCAAAAGCCTGTATTTGTATCTCTGCATAACATCTTGCTCCGAGATGCACTTAAACCAAAGGATTTAGGTGTCAAGTCACCACCTTCTTTAGAATAGGCATAAAAAGCCTAAGGATCTTCAAAGCCAGCATGGCCAGATTTCTAAAGTCATGTTATTTAGAAGGTGGAATTCCCACAGCCTTTATTCTCTTAATTTTATAAACAATTTTGAAACAATCCTAATCTATTTATAAAATGATATAACACTGATTGATCATTGCCATTTACCCCTTGTTCCATAAGCAGCAAAATCAGTGTACAGTGCTGTCCAAGCTCCCCTTCAATTCTCATTAAAACTTACTTAAAACATACTGATTCTCTGGCACTTAAAGAAAATTAGTACCAATGCAGACATTATGAAACAGGTTGCTTAGCCTTTCTTACAGGCTTAAAACTAGTCATCTGTGACCACAGCAGAATGTACAACTTGTCCCTGAATACCTAAAATGAAATCCTCAAAATGTGGGTATTTGTAGGTAGCAAACTGTTTCCCCCGTGACAGAAATTTGAGAGGCTTCACTAAGCCTATGTGCTTGGCACTTTAGCAGCTGAGACCAGGACATACCAGATAGACCACACAACGTATGAAGCATACATCCAGCCTACTGTTTTAATGGATGTTTTCTGTGCAGGTCAGTATTAAGAGAATGTCAACAAAGATTTGTAGCTGATAAATTGGATGAGTAAATGTAAATGGATTAGGAGTTGCTGAAAAAGCTGGGGAGTTGCATTTCTTTTTCTAACTCAAGTGACTCCAAACAACCACTGGGGCAGCAGGAGCTCTGTTTCTCAGACCTTCAGTGTGGCTAATGCACCTGGCTTCAGCACTAAGACAAACTCTGTCCCTTCACTTCTACCAAAATGACTCTAATGCAAACACCAAGAAATATTCAAAATAACTTTACTGAAAAGTGTGGGTACTCGAGAGACACTTTCTTTTCCTCTTGGAAGTTTAATGATTATTTCATCACCTATAAGAATTTCCAGAATTCTTAATCAACAAAGTCCTCATGAAATCAACTCAAGACCCACTTAGGCAACAGCATAAGCCAAGAGCATGGCTACACAGGAAATAATATTCACTTGTCTGAATGATTCCAGTGAAAACCCTTTTGCATATCAGAACTACATCCTCATGGAGTCCAGGAAGCTACATGCCCTATCACTTGCTGCACTGGCACAAATATCTCAGGAGTAGGAGTTGCAGAAATTGACTTATGCACATTCATGAAACAGGCATATTTTAATATGGGCTCTGCTTCTTTTTCCCCAAATGACTTCATACATAAACACCACTAAAAATACTACTTTATATATACACACCATCTGTTAAAAAAAAAAAAGGCATTATGTGCTTGATTCTCATGGCAACAAAAAGGAAAAGACTACTGCATTACACAAAGAGTACTGCAAGGATCAGAGAATATCTCAAATTGGAAAGGACTCACAAGGATCATCAAAAGTCCAACTCCCTTCTCCTTGCAGAACTGAATAAAACTAAACCATTATGACTAAGAGTAACATGCAGATTTTTTTTTTTAACTCTGTCAGGTTTGAAGCTGTGACCAGTTCCCAGAACAGCCTGTTCCAGTGACTGATCACTCTCTCAGTAAAGAACCTTTTCCTAATGTCCAACCCGAACTTCCCTGACACACCTTCATTCCGTTTCCTTGTGTCCTCTCATACTGTCTGACTAGATCTCTTGGTTTGGTACTAGTCAGAATTTTAACATTCTGATATTTGCACTGGAAGAAGGGAAGGCAGGCCATAGTTTTATGGCTAGAAACATTAAACAAAGAGTCTCAGGGGTTTGAAAAGAACCTTGTCTCGTCAGCTCAGTCCTTGGTGAAAGGAGGACCCCTACAGAGAGTGGCCATGGCTGAAAGACTACTCACACACATATTGTTTACAGCAGAATTCTCAGCCCAGTGGATCCAAATCATCTGGTGCTCAAATTAGTCCCTATGCCTTTGATTGCTGCTACAAATGTCTCTGCTCCATGGAGGAACTTTTCTCACCACGAGGACTATAGATAAGCACAAAGGCAATAGCAGCCTGTAGAGAAGTTCCAAAAACCACAAGAGATCACTGCCTGGAATCAATCTCCTCCCAGATTGTTTCAGCAAGAGCAAAGATCTTCAGCTAGTCTGAACTAGCACATGTCTATGAAAGGACAGAAGCTACAATATAACTTAAATTAAACTTTGTATTAAACAGCATACATTTTGATCTCTGCAGAACATTTCACAAAAGTAACACAATAGTCTGAAGGTATTTAAAGGTTTAATTAGTGTGTTGAAGATTGAACAGCCACCTAAGCTTTTGGCACTTTTTACATATTAGCAAAATAAACAGCATTCAGCAAACAATCATTTCCAAAGGTACGGCTTTCTGATGAAAGGGTTTCTTCATCACAGGAAGCTATCATGACTCCAGAATGTTATTAAGTACTTACAAGGTTCAAGATGCAAAATTATCTTGAGTACTGATCTGTCAATAAAGGTTCTGTTGATTCTTTCAGCATATTTTCAGTACAGTTTATCAACAGTGGTCATATTAACAAATACCGTTTTAAAGATCTGGAAATGCCCTGAAAAATTTCAACCACACCAGAAAGATACCTTACTTTAAAAAGATATTTTAGGCAATTCAGTCTAATGAAAGGCTTCAATATGCCTAGCAAGTTGCCAAGTAACCATTTTTCCACAGTAATCACTTTGGAGTCCTCCATACTTGGTTAGACACATGAAGGTTTACTTGGAGGCCAGAAGCCAAACTAAGCTTCTCCTGCCACCTCCTGCTTTCACAATTAGCAGTGGACAGCTTAATGCTGATATAACAAAGCCACTGCATGACTAGGAAGGCAGTCATTTTTTAGTGAACATCTTGGTTGTAGCTTGAGTTTGGAGGCTTTTCAAGATCTCCTTTGTTGTGTTCTCTCATTAGCATGTTTATCCTTCCAACTTCCCGGCAATGACCCATAATCTTGTAACCACCAACTATTACTGCTACTTCCTCCTAGCAGAACTCTGAGAAGAGCTTATCAGTTGGCTGCAGCTGGCTCAGAAAATACAGCTGGCTGCCCTCTCCTCTGCCCACACCCTAAATTATTCATGATGTGTCAGCACATGCTTCATGGGAACTTCTTTTTAAAACCTCACTGAAGCTTACAACACTGAGCTTTTACCCTTCACTCTCTCTGTAAAGATGAACTCCAGATTCCTAATCTTAACATATTCATGACCTTTGTTTTACCTGTACTCCCGTAACTTAAAAACATAAGAAGTTTCTTCATCAATTTTTTTTCAGTTTTTTTACAGGCTCACCTCCCAATTAGAACTACTGCAGTGATAAAGTAAAAGGTTTTGCTACCTCTTCCCCTTTTGTTCATGCTTTGCACTTCAAAGAGGCATTACTTGCTCTAGCAATTGTATGAAATTACTACAATTACTAGCAATTGTAAAAAATACTGGTTCATAAATTGGAAGCACCCAAATAGTCTCCAGGCACTGCCTAGCTAAGTCACATGAAAGACATTCCCCATCAGATCAGGGAAGGCAGCAAAGAGAAGCCCTATCTAGCCGGGCAAGTGTATGTGGCAAAAATGGATTCGGGTCTCTAAAGCATGAAAACAAACAGGGCTGCATGGCTGTGGGAAATAAAACAAGTTTAGGAGAGGTGATTGGTCAACTATAACCTATTTCTGTATCTGGTCTCCTGCCCTGGGAACCAGAAATGTAGCTTCAGTTGAACAACAAAGGGCAACTTCTCACCTTCCTTTTTTTCTCCCCTCCCACCCTCATAAAGTACAGCATAATGCATGTGCAAGATAGTAAGATGCCACATCAGTCACACTAAAAAAAAAGGGGGGGGGAGAGGGGAGAAGGATGCTTCAATTTAAATTTTGCATCCGAAAATTTCAAGGTAACTGTTCAGTGTTTTTCCACAAACCTGTCTTTTCATGTTTCCACTCTGAAAATTTGGAACATTTTTCTACATCTGTCTTACCAGTATTAGGAAGAATATTATGTGAAAGCTATGATTCAGGGTTACCTGCATTTTCTCAAAGCTTTTCTCATATAATTCATAGTTCAGCCAAAAAGAATGCTCTTTTACTTCTTTCTCAGTTTATAAATAAATAGTTAAGGCTATGAAAATTCACATCCTTTGCACTGAAACAGTAATTCTGAGTGTGAAGTGCAATATGTATGAAGCACGAGAGGACAAAAGAAGCTAAGTTAAGCAGCAATTGACCTACCTCCTCTATAATTCAATTGCTTGTGATTGTGGAATGATACCTTGAAGTGCTGCTAGCAATAAATTTGGAATGGATTCTCAGGAAACATAAATCATGCTGTAAGCAAGTACTTAAGAGATATCCTCATGAAATACAACTCAAACTGTAAAAACCGAGCAGTTAGTACAACTAACCAATAAAATCAAGGGATGACAATTCATTTGACATGAAAGTTCTACCTCTTAATGCTGGTTAGACTCATCATCTGCACTGTGCTCTGGCAGCTTGTTACAGAGCTTAGACCAAACAGACATGCTTGAGAGGTGCAGTACTTCAGTTCTTCACAGACACAGACTGAACACCACCCCAGTCCCATATACTAAATTCAATTCTTCAGCCAGCACTAATCCATACTAAAAAAATACCATTACCATGTTCCACTAAGTTTGTTACCTGAGAACTCCTACAATCACTAACAATAATCCTCTCCTCAATGTTTTTCTGAGTACAGGCACAAAATCTAGAACCTTATGAAGAGATCCAGACTTCCTACTTCAACGAAAGCATTCCAAACCTTCCAATAGATCAAAGATTGAATAGATTCTTCAGTTACTGAGGTATCTGTGAATTAATTTTCAGCATTCACTGTAAGAGCACGATTAACACCATGGCAAATAATCTGCAAACCTTGCTTTTGCAAGAGTATCATTCCCCAAAGAATTAACAGCTTCACACTGAACAGTGATCTTTGCCAGAGCTATGAAGAACTTCACTATTTTCCTTCATAATGTGTGAGGAAGAAGGGCTAATAGACTCACATTAAGTTCTCTATGTAAGGTTGCAAATTGCAGTTCCTCCTTCAGATCTCAAAGAGGATTAGTTGCATGTTCAGTAGAAAGTTGTATTTCAGAACATTCTCCAGAAAATCCCAATACCCCACAAAAGAAAACCAAAACAAATAAAACAAACAAACAAACAAAAACCCCCACACCAACAACAAAACACCCCAGGACTCAAGACTGTAAGATAAGTGCCGAGGCTTACCTGGTCAGAGGGGGAAAAAAGTAGAACAGACTTGATTTACAAATTAGCACAGGCTTCTCTTCTCCTCAGCATACATGAAACTACCGTATTGAGTGTCTACAAATGCTTTCTAAGAGAACATCACTTGTTAGGCAGCTCTTCAAAACACAGGTAACAGCCTAATTTTTGCATTCCCTCTGATGAAACATGAGATCACATCTGAGACTAAACTTGAGTCAGAATTCCCATCCTTGATAAAAGTAAAGGCATTTTGAAATTCTGTCTCCACAACTCTCATCTGCCAAAGCAGCTGGAGCAAAGCCAGCTGCCCAGCTCTACAGCTAGCATTCCTCCCATGAGGATAATGCTGTATCACCATCTCCTAAGCAACTCCTAATACTCTACCCTTTAAGTCTGTGACAGGAAAATGCACAGTTAATACAAAGATTAATGAAGTTTAGGCAAAAGCCGGAATTATCTAATCTGCCAAACTCTTAAGTACACAGCTTGAGTATTTCTGCTTGAAGCTCCTGAAGGGGAACCAATCTCAGCAGAAGCCATTTAGAGAGGAGCCTACTCTTCCAGAGCACAGGAACAACCCCAGAGATCAAAGATCAGTATTAAAAGTTGTTGAAAACCAATATATTCTGATCAACTGTGTGTCCTGAAAAAGCTTTGTCCCATCATGAATGAAAATCCTTCACTGATTGAAGATAATGAAGTTTCACCAGTACTTCTAATGCACAAGCAAAAATACCCCAAACAAACAAAAGCTATTTGGGCCAAATAAGGATGTTTACCAGAGAAATTTTCAAGTATTACTTTACACAAAGTTGTCCTATCAAATTCATTGTTTCACTTCTGGCACCTATCACTGTGAAAATTATGCCGGTCACCTCTTCTAACCTGTCAAAGGCAGATAGCCACTCAAGAAATAGTTACAGCCCTTATTCCTGCTTATTTGGAAGCCACTGAACTCTTTCCTCCACAACTGATTGACATTAAACAAACCACTGCAGGACAGAAAAAAGACAACTTTTAACTATCCCTGCAGAAAACTCAGTGCTTGCTTCTACATGCACGGCAGACCAAAGCTACTGCAGAATTTACTGCTGCGTTAACCAAGAATGCTAAGTCAGTGGGCATCAACTTAACCATTACAAACACCAATTTAGGAACTGTTTTACACTGAACACACATGCCTGCAAGAGCTTATCTGTCTGCACTCTGAACTGATTTTCCAGTTAAGGGTTATTCTGAATTGCTATTCTCTGTCAGGCTAAGATAGACATTTAAAATTATAATTTATCAACTATCTTATTCCTAATTATTTTGAAACCAGCTGCTTTTATACTAGAATGCATGAATTGACAGCAGCCCATTTCCACTTCACAGTAATACAGGCAGCTTATTTTTACCTTCTGTACCTTCCCTTTACATCATATATTTATCCAGTTTTATTTCTTGTGTTCCCAAGCTTTCTCTGCATTGGTCCTGCATTGTTGCCAAAATACACGCCCTCAGCCTAATACCTAGAGTATTTTAGCTGCAATTCCATCTACCTTTTAAAATATGCAATTGCCTATCATGATCTGAATCAAACTGTTCTTCAATTTATACCTACTTTATATCTATATTGAAGGCACTGGGGTAAAATACCATCCATTCAACACCACCGAGAATCAAAGACCAGAAAGCAGATAAACCCCATCAGTACCTTGTTTTTTGTTTTCACATTTGGAGGAATTACTAGAGTCTGTGTACTATAATAAATATAAAAATAACCTTTAGAACTTAAGATCCTTTATTGATCACGCATTACTTCATTCCATTAGTCTAGTGCTAAACAGTTTAATTCTACTAGAGGGTTTTGTCTTAGCCTCATTTTCATGTATGAAACTACAAATGATAAGGGAAAGTTTTTTTTTCTTTTTTTTTTTTTTGAACAGCTATAAAAGCAGCAAGAACTCTTTAGCTGAATTTCAACTACGCTTTAAGTTTTACTGGGGATATGCAGACTGAAGACTTCTGAATCACCACCCATATTCAATGGACCTGAGGTATGTGCTTCAGATGATAATACCTGTTAAATCACTACTTTTTATAGCAAAGAGGAGTTTGAAATAAAATAATTAGAGAGAAAAATTGAAGGGAGACTGCAAAAGATGATACAATGGAGTTATTTACAACATTTCTGGCTGTGAGTGTTTAAAAACCCTCACGTTGTCTGCTGATTAATGCAAACGCCTTTCTGCATAAGCAACTACCAAATCTAACAGGACCGGTAGTGTACATCTGCACACCCATCTACTAACTGTTTGTCTTTCATTTGCCACTTAGTTCCATGCCTCCAAAGCAACCAAAGCTTGCTGCTGTGGTCTGCTAAAGCCAGACTTTGCAGAAAAAGTTAGCATCTGCAATCTTAATATAAAACTATGGCAAAGTGCGACTGAGTAGAATGTTTTTACTCAAGCATGCAAAAACATGTGTATACTCAGAAAAAATACAGATGCTGTGTGCATCAAAAGACAGAAAAACCAGAAAAATCCCTAGCCAATACTATAGATCAAGTTTTTCCTGTATCCTGAAGACTTTGTGCTTAAAACCACTCAAGGTTTTCAAGTGAAATATGAACGGACTGCAATCATGTTGTTAAATTCAAACCCCAATTAAATATAGCAAATAATCTTAAAAAAAATATTGCAGAAAGAACACTGCAGTTTCTTTCACTGTTTTGTCTTAGCTTAACATTTTGTTCCCTATATTCACTGTCAAATAAAAGTTATTAAAATAGAGATCATTTAGTATAATCCACATTTTCTACTATGGAGCTGAGCCCTCTGAAACAATTACAGCATTTATCATGGCAAAAAAAAATCTTTTACCACAGCTGGACAGAACAACTCAACATTTCCAAAACCTTCACTTTTTACATTAAGTTTAAATGGAAAGTTTTCCACCCTCCCTATGTTCCAAAAGAACCAAGATCCACTATGTAGTTTTTAGACTACCTGTGGTTTTGGTAGGTACTCCCTAAGGTAGTCACCAAAGCTTTTTTTGGATGAGTCTTAGAATTCTTCAGTGTCTGTATTAGCTCCTGTCTACAAGCTCCTCCCCTTACGCCCCTGCTAAACAGGAACCCTAATTATGACTCCTGCAGGAAGCCTGCACCAGACAGGACTGAGTCTGCTTCAAGGACAAAACACCTGCAATTTCCCATTTCAGATCTTCGGCATGCATCTAGCTCATCTACAATCCATCCTCTTTATCAAAATACACACTTGCTAATTACAAAAAATTATTACAGTGGGAACATGACAGATGCAAAACCGAAAGAGATACTGGTCCAAACAAGATTTCCATCTTCCATGTAATATTTTACTATTTCCTTCTTCCCTAACCCTTCATAACACATACCTCCTTGTGTTCTCTAACACCTGCTGCCTTAAACCTCACAAAACATCTTCCTAATTGATCATTCAAGTGATTTCAGTGGCTGTGACTCCCACAACAAAGCATCAAATTAACACAAGAACAAAAAAAACAACTGATAGCAGTACATCTGTAAGCTTAAAAACATAAACTTTTACCTCAGTTGTAATGCTACCGGCACTTGTATTCCAATTTCCCAGCAAAATGGTGTAAGCTGGTTAGCAAAGCAGAAATTAACTGCAACTTCATCAATAAATTTCAGAAAGTAGTCACTGAAGCATGTACTGCTAAAGAGCCCAAGTTTCTAAATTCCAAGCCAACTAAACTTGAAAATTTCCAGTTCACTCTCATACTTTAGAACCAGAACAAACCATGTCCAAACCACATGTTCAAATTTTTATAAAAATTAAGGTTTAACATTTATTTTACATCTAGCTTTCCACATCCATGTGGGGACAAGGATCAGAATGTACATAACTATAAGCAGTGCAAAAGTGGGAAGTCACAGATGCACAATAAAGTGATAGTACAAGACTAGAGAAAATGAAGTTATGAATGTTAAGAATGAAGACCAAAAAGACTAACCAAGAAAAAATATGAAGGAAGAGGGGAGGAAAGAGTCAGATGTTTAATAATGCCCTTGTTGCTGGAAGATAAACTAATGGCACAAGACAATGTTTCTTGTAGAACAAAAACCAATAGCAATGAGTCTTTATTCACGTTTTGTCACCTGACATGAAGAAAGTGTCTGTTGCATTAAAATAGTCATCAATGTAAATGGCAGCATGGCTGAACAAGTCCTTTTCAATGGTAACAAACATCCCACATAGTAAAGTCACTTCAACACAGCCTCATGACAATTCCCACATCAAAACAGTACTTTATTTTATAACTTTTTTGCCTCATCATTACCCCCCACATTAAGATCTTTCAGTTGTCAAGTGTACAAGGTGAAGAAAAAGGTTCTCAGTCAGCAAACACAGGTGCATCAGGAAGTATCTCCACAACACACCACTTCAGATCTGCTGGGTCCCAAGTCCATCCTTGAACGCTGGGTTCCCAGCACCAAGTGCAGCCCCCTACTACAGCTACACGACTATGTTAGCTTATTAATTCTGCATCCACCAGGCCGAGCAATGTGCCAACCTGCAACAGACTGAGCATTAGAACTGAAAATGGCAGAAGAGTCACTCTACTGAACTTTACATCATTATTTGATGTTAAACAATGAGGCAAATGCCAACAGTATATACAAAAACCAGCTTTGCGTTTACAAAAGATTTTGTTTCCCATATTGATTAATCCAGGCAGCTAACTCATTGGTTTATGCAACTTTATTGAAGAAAATAAATCAATTACTAGTAGAGCTATTAGTTGATCACTCATCCATTGACAACTTGCATCATTTATTCAGTGCTATATTAAACAGTGTTTTGGAAGACAGATTAACTAATAGCTCCAAGCCTCCTAACAAAATTTAAATGAATTACAAAAATGTTCTTAAACCCTATTTTGGAATACAAGGGATGTTTGACTTCCAATTTCCATTCTCTGTAAAACAAGAACTGGTCATTCCTTTATTGACATGCATAAGATACATCACATTTTCTGTTCTGCTGATGCTATAGATTCAGTACCAATTCTCCAGACACGTCAGTTATGAGCAAAAGTATATAATAAAACCTCAGTTCTCTAACACTGGAAAGTTTGGAACAAGATGGATGTTGCTACAGAAATGTTATTTCTTTGATGGGAGAAAATTGAACATCCATCTCCCCTCCCCCCTTCAGGTAGTATCTTCGGTATCTGTTAGAGCAGTGAGGAATGTTTGTTTGTTTTTAATCTCATAACCAAGTTAGAATGAAGACATTGGCCACATAATACACATGCTCCATTAAAAAAAATTCTGAATCTTGGGCAATTGTTCTTGTGTAACTACTTTACAGATTCTAAAAGCAGTTATTGTCCAAAGCTGGAAGAACTAATGTCTTCTCAGATGAGCATGTGCATGAATGGAAGGAGGTAAACAAAAAAATAAAAAAGATGAGGTCTGATAGGGGAGCAGCCGGATAAGAAAATCAAAAAAGGAACAGTAATTTAAAGTTTATTCCAGCTATAATGCAGGTTATTCTGACTTTAAGGTAGCATCACATGGCATACTTCTGAGTCCATTCCCGAGATATTCTGTTGTACCTGTAGACAAAACCAGGAACTGAATTAATATCAGCATGAAAATTAAAATTTCCCAAGCAGTTTATGATTAAATATGATTTTATCCCCATCTCTCTATTCTTTTTACACTGTGAGAAGTCTCTTTCAGTACCAAGACAGCTGAACTCAAAAAAACGGAACAATTCCCTCCCTAGACAAACTAGGATAGATATTCTCAAGTTTTTAGGAAAAGCTTTAAATTCAAGACAAGCAAGTTTTCTAGAAGTCTGTTATGAAAAAAATGACTGAAAGAGAAGGAATAGAGATTATCTGGGATGAAATAAACAAGGCAAGTATTTTGATTAAGATTAAGATTAGGTTAAGATTACAGTATATCCTATGCCATAAGTAAAGATTATTTGGTTATTTATTTGGTTAATAGTATCACTGGATACAAATGTCAAATTTCCAATTTTAAAGAAAATCAACACTAAATATCTCATTGCACTGAATATTCTTTTCACATGAATATACTGCTCAAAATTTTAAAAGGACATTAAAAGACTATTTAAAGTACACTACCTCCACAGGAACTGACCTGACAATTAGTTAACACTTAACTCCATGCTTGTCAGTAAGAAGTTAATTATTAACTATACACGCAGAACATAATCCCCATACACCTCCTAGTTTATACCCACAAGACAGACACTGCTAATAAAAATAACTGGAATGTGAATTGTCTGAATTCACTCATGTCTGTATACGAGGGCACTTTGAACCAAATTCTGACAAAATCTGGGTGAATACTTACCAGAACCAGTTGACAATCTAGCTCAGAACTCAGTAATTACTTCATACTAACTTTTTTTCTTTTTTGGCCATGCAAGAGTAGTATCTGTGAGAAACAGTGACTAGCCAATACATTACACACTAACCACAGATCAAGCTGTTAAATTTTCATGTTCAGTAAATGGTGCATCCATTATCTGTTAGTTAATCCAATGCCTCAGAGCATGCAGCACCCAAGTGCTGACAAATTTCAATTTTGTTAAATGCACCATAATTTGCAAATATTCTTACCCTACAGCATAGCGTATTTCTCTGTCCACTCTCTTGCTAACCTATTGTACCTAATTGAACAAATATATTTAGCATTAATATATATAAACCCCCCAAAATCTGCTTCACGTAATTCTATCTGTGCAAAATGTTAAAGATACCCAAGGAAAATAAAGTTGTTGAAACACAGATGGGGAAAGAAGTTCTGCTGCCCATTTTCAAGGGAAGAATCAAAAATTTAAGTCCAAGTTGCTGCTGAACAAAGGCATCAAAACAACAAAATTTTTCCTCATTATGAAGCTCTAACTAGATTTATGCATGGTAAGCAAAAAAAAAAGGCAATATAAATATTGTAAAATACTTCCATGCATGTGAGAAAAAGATAAATCTCTTTCACCCACAACTTCAAAGATGCTAAGCTCCTTTGTTTTTAAATTATGCACAGTCACTTCTTTAACACACAAGTTTTCTATATCTCAGATCCTCACAAAAGGCTCACTGAACACAACTGCTGTCGGACAATGCACTCTTACAGTCTGTTAAAATACCAGTCTTGTACAATTCCATACTTACTTGTCTCTGTCTGTTTTATAGATACGTGCAATCTCTGGCACTAGTGGGTCATCTGGATTTGGATCACATAACAGTGAACAAATGGATAGGAGAACTGTGGAAAAAGAAGTATTCTCAATAGCAAAAGAGGAATGGCAGTCTCAGAAACAATGGAGCAAGGATCTTTACACTAGCTCAATGTTGTCACAGGACAGAACCTAGGAAGTATTTTCCTGATAAAGAGCCAATATAAATTCATAATTCACTCTTAAGTAAAAAGCCCAGACTAACTTAAAGCCTTCTAAGAACTACTTGCTTCCTCTTTCCCAATACTTACAGCTGTCAGTACACACACGAGAACAGCACTGTTGTCCCCTACACTATGATATAACATAGCAGCCAACAAAAGCACATTATGTACTCTGATGAACAACATATTCATGATTCTTACCACTAAAACTAGAAAATCTGCAAATTTATGTTTTTAGTTTTTAAATCAGACTGAATTATTTATTTTTTGTACATAAGGCAAGAATATCCTGGTCCACACTGATAAAACCACACATGTAAAAAAGTCAGTAACACTGCTGTAAGGCAACTATGAGGAGAATCTTCTACTCTCACAGAAACCTTAGAAGAAAATAGTGAAGCATTAAAACATAGAGAATCCACATTCAAATAACAAACTGCTTGTTTGGACAGACAGGAATTACAAGTTCAGATACACAAATAGACAAAAGAGCACTTTGAGGGATCTTAAAGCCACAATGACCAGTGGTTTTGAGGCAAAACAATTTGATCATCTTGAAAATATTTGAGAATTATCTGTTATTTACTGTAGTAAAATGAGGAAAGCCACAAATCTTCTCTTGCAACACAAGATCAATTCATCATGAAGTAGGATCAGTAAAGTTAGCTCGTGAAGTAATATAATGCAATGCCAGTGCACTGTGGCAGAAAGTAGTATGTATCAATAACAGATTTATTCATCTACCACAGTTATTCAGATATGCCAATAGAACTTTGCATGTAACTCTAGGCAGGAGGAAAAAATGATGTAAATTTCAGTATTAAAACCAGACTTTTAATTAATCTTTCATTTAATATTAATGTGTATGTGCATGGGCAGCTCCACACAAGCAGTTTCTTAGCCTTAGCTCAAACACCCCAACACAGGCCTATTTCAACCCAAATGCCTGCAAATTCCTCTGGGCCCAAGTTGGTAAACTCTGCTAAGAATACTGAAGTAAGTAAGTTGCCAGATAAGGCCTTAAACAGCCACATAAGAGAAAATGTTAGAAAAAAAATCCATTAAAAATGCAGTACTATCAAACTGGCAATACATAGGCTTGAATGAGGTAGGCAAGGCAAGTTAAGAGAAATCAGAGATGGTCAAGAACTTAATCAAAGCTACAGCATAGTATTCAACACAAGATGGAAAAAATTCTCATTCACAAAAGTTACCTTTAGAAATAGTTAAAGCAGGAGACCACTGTGATCTTAGAATATCAAGACAAATGCTGCCATTACTGTTAATATTTGGATGATAGATTCTTGTTGTAAATGCAACCTGCAACAAAAAACAAAGAAATGAAGAGTGTGTTTGGGTCTATCACAATAACTGCACCCGCTCTTCTCAGTTAAGCTGTCCGTCAATTCAATTTACTCTAACAGGAAAGGATTAAGCAGTTAAACTGCTTATTTCAAATTCAGGGAAATGCACCCAAGCCAGCAGCTCTGAGTCTCCCACTACCAGGCATTATCTCAAACAGAGAGAGGGCAAGTATGAGCATGTTAATCCCAGCTGCCTTTGATGAAGACACTCAATAGCAGTGCCTAAACCACAGTAACGCTGCTGTCACAGAGCTAAGGAACTTCTGACACTGCAGTCACTCCAAGGGTACGCCTTCATATTGACTGAAAATTGGAAGAAAAGCTAGTGCATGATAAAGCTACCAAAAGAGCGTATTTTGCAATTACTGCCAAACTTTTAACAAATAACCCCTTCACTTGATTTTACGCACTCAGCAAGTAAATCCACTCCCAGTGTCACATTCCTACAGACCAATCCAAACAGCTTTACTAGTACGTGACAGTCCCCTTGTCAAGAATTCTATTATAGTAACACAAACCTAATGAAAAGTTTTCCTGTCAATTAAGAACAGAAATGAACCCAAATATTTCAAGACATTCAGAATTTACATACATGGATTTGCTCATAAAGAATATGCTAACACACCTATTCCTATGGTAGTCAGAACAGGACCCAGACATCTAACAGTTTCTAAGAACACCTGAAAAGAAGTAAGAACTTGACAATACTACAGTAGAGAGGCTGACAATTTCTGTCCTATACTCAGTTCTTTAAAAAGCACAAATTTCACAAATGAGACAGCAATACTTACCTTAGGTGGTTTGAATGGGTAGTCTGTGGGAAAGTGAATTGTCAAGAAGAATACACCACCCTGATATGGACTGTCGTTCTGTCAAAGCAAACAAATAATTCTTCAATCATCTTTAGGACTAAATATCACTGAAGATCTTGGTTTTAAATAAATGGAAAGGAAATTTGTTTAAACCAAAATGTTTAATCCACTAATACAATTGAGATATAACTAAAATTCAATTCTTAGTTTTAAGTAATACAGAACACATACATGTCATTTTTCTGTGTGGACCTCTCCAAATGCATCATAAAACCCAGCAGCTCTGACAATCCACTCAGGACTACAGGGCAAAAGCATTCCAATGCTTCTAAGATAGCCCCGAGAAGTATTGTTAACAGAGTGGGGTCCCATGACATTCAAAACCCTCCAGTTCTATGTTTGGAGCTTATTTGTTATGATCACCCATGTTTAGAGCGGCCACAGACTCCCATTCCCTCCTAAATTCTGTCCTTAGCTTCAGCCCTGCAGAAAACCTATCAGTACACAGCTAGATCCTTGTTCCTTTAAAAAAACCCCAACAAAAAACCTCAACCACCCATCCTACCAGCACAACCAAACAGACAAAAGAATAATCATAATTCAAGTGAATTTTTCCTCTTTTTCTGTATTAGAAATTCACTGTAATCTAGTATGAGAGAGTATTTTACATTTCCCTGCTCCAAGAAAAAATTAGTGGGATAATTCATTCAGGTGTCAACTATAAGCAGTAAAGCAACGTGTGGAAGTAAAAAAAGATGATAGTGAGCAGAAGAAAAAACTGGAGTGACTAAACAGGGATTGTATAAGTTAGTAGCTACAAGAAGGAAGAAGCAAAAGGTTTTTACTCGAGATTACAACTAAATATCTGAACGAGAGCTAACACTTTCATTGTTTAACCTGAAAAATTTGAGGCATACACAATACTCTTCTGTGTTATCTGTAAATTGAATTCTCAACTGCAAAAACATTTGACCAATGTAAGAAAGTAACTATGTATTACTAAAATACTAGAAAATGAAAATTTAGAACACAAGACAGGGGACTCGAACCCTCAACATGTAGGTTATGCCCTATCCTATTGGATGAAACCTAGTGATCAAGATACAATCTCTCGTATTTGGCCAACAGATACCATATGAGGCCTTGAGGAGCCAAAAAATACCAACTCTTTCACTGGACATATTCTAGGGATACATTTTATCAATTACAGAAACTCCTCCTTAAAATGTGTTAAACCAAAGCACACTCTCATACACCTATCCAGGAAGATGACAATATCCTGTTGCAGAGGTTGAAGACGAGATGATTGGTTCTACAATCCCTATCTAATACTAAAGTCAGCACCACAGCAGCATTAGAACTACTAACACCACACTGACACATTTCTGTCAGGATACTGCCCTACCTGGAAACAGGAATGCAGACCTTCTGACACCACAAAAACCCCATGGGGGAAAAAGGAGCTGTACATTATTAAACCACAACGGAAAACTAAAAATAATAATCCTAATTTAAATTCAACCAATGCTTAATACCTTGTGACCATGCAGACACCAGCCACATTAGAATCATCACACCCAGTGCAGTGCCCCACGCTCCTTGCCATTTAAGCATGAATCTAGTTACTGAATAACTTTTTGAGGTACCTAGTTACAATCAGTGATGACCAGGTACTTCAGGATGAAGACACATTTTTCAGTCCAGTGAACCTCTAATAGCCACCTCCTAATACCACACTTGTAGCTATATATAAAACCAGGGTCATTCAGCAACACTGATACTGAATTCCTATTTCACAGCCTCACCAAAGGCTTGTTTTCACAAGTTACGGAAGGTTTTGTCTTTTAAATACAGATAACCAGAAAACTTCAGATGTGAATTGCTTCCAGGCTATTTTCAACAAAAGCAAAGTTTTGGCTTCCTTAATGAGGAAGAAGTCCCATTCAGGATTCAACTGCTTACTGAACAGTTAACACTGACTTTTTTCTCCAGTCATAACTGAAACCCCTAATTTCAGTGATTATTGCCCCTTCTATTCCTTAAAGTATTCAAGATCTCAGCATTACAACACCACCAAATAAGGATTCTCTTCTAAGATCCACAGAAAAACATTCCAACTAACTCCTAACAGCAGTACCAGGTCCTAGTACAAAGCTCGTGCTAGATTAAAACTTCAGAAAAAATTAAATGCAAGCAAGTTTCTAGATATTAAGTATTAATACCTAACATTGCTCTAGAGATTATTTCTGCTGAAATACATGTCCTTGTAAAAATACCACAAAAACAAAACAATTGGTATGTTTTTTCTCCTCCCTCATTTTCCTTTACTGTAATGAAGACCTCTAGAACTTAGGTTGGATAAGAAAAGTTAACAAAAATAAACCTTTTTTAAAAAAACCAACCAGTTTTCTGCTCAGTAGAAACTACTCATTTAATATTACATCACAAGAATTAGAATACTTACAGGTCCCATAATTGTGGCTTGCCAATGAAACACTACAAAAGAAAAACTCCACGTTATTATCTAGGAATGATAAGCTTTGAGTCAGTAGAACAAAACATAAAACTTGAAGTTACTTACTGTCATCTCCAACGGGACCTGCTGAACACTGTGCTGGAGGATCACGGGCTAAGTCACTAAGCTCCTTAAGAAAACAAAAACAGTAATTTTCACTTCATGTCTAGAAAAAAACCTTAAACAGTTTTTCCATATACAAACAAGGAAGAATGTGCTATTAATAACTCTCAAGAACCACTCGATCAGTATCAAAAATGTTGGCAATAGACAAAGGACCACCAAAACCAGCTATGAAGGTAAACAGCTACAACGACTATGCCTTTCCAAATTTACCCATGTCACTACTGTGAAAACACTCCTGCTGAATAAAGAAGCAGGACACAAAGCCTTAAGCTGGCAAAGTCTGATCACTTTTTGACTGAGATTTACAAGAACTCAGTCTTAGCTAGAGGAAGTCTGAAGTGAGAGAAAACTGTTGGTGAGTCTTCATGAAACAAGAAGCACTCTGTATGCAACATATGACATCAGAACTAAGAACTGCAAGAAAAAAAGGCCACAGAAAATTGGTTTCACTTTACCCACTACCTGCACCACGGACGTACCTCACAAAGATCAAAAGAGACAAGAAAATTCAAGAGGCTGACAAGTGCTGTAATCAGGCAAAATATCTGTATTTTTTATTTTAAAATTTACATTTAAAACAATTATGCCTTTAAAATTAAAAATTACTGAACTGCAGGAAGAGTTCTCTCCCTCCCCCATTACAGAGGAATGGAAACAGATATTTCAGATGGAGGATTCCTTGTGCAATAACAATACTGAGGAAACCAAGAAGCTCTCCATTAAATTATCTTAATGCTCCACAAGTCATTTGTTTGAACAGTGTCTTAAAATTAAATTTACACTTTCAGATAAAGCATGTAACAACCACCTTCTTTCTCCCCTGCTCTCCCTTGATTCTGAAAAGGTCTTTAAGAGCTTCTATACATAAATCTGCACTTGTCAAGGTATCTAGAAGTCTTGAGAAAAGGCATAATATTCAGCCCCTCTTTCATACATTAACAGTTTCACTCAAGTTGGTTTTTCTTCCTGCAAGCCATTCAACCAAGAACATTGTCAGGCATTTAAGAAAGCCAGGCATACCTATTATGCTGGAAACAGGCATATTTGGACCTGACAGCTAACTCTTGCCTGGGAAGATCCTAATGTACATCCTTTAAGTTTCACAAATTCAGCACTTCAGAAAAATTTACTAAGTATAAGCCAACACAAAATGAGGGAAAAAACCAACTTATGTTTCTTGTAACATAAACACTTGTTCTTTGGTAAGATGATAGCTCCTGCAAACACAGAAAGAATAACACCATTTCAACACGTGCAAGTCCATACGCTTTAAAAAAAAATTAAAAAAATAAAAATAAAATAAAATAAAATTAAAGAAAATAATTACAACTGAATAACCAATCACACCCCCACCAAACAAGAAAACCACATCACCCAATGCTGACAAAAATCCCCTTCCCTCCAGGCACCAAGAAAATTTAGTCCCACATTTCCTCTTACTCCCACATATGTTAATTCTGATGAATTTTCCAACTAATAATAATAATATTATTTCCATTTTGCACTGGCATCTGACTGTTCTACAAAATCAAACCCTATCAGTCTTGAAGTTAACAGTACGGCTCATTTCACTGCTGCTGTTCGAAGAAGTGTGGCAACAGCTCTTTCCAGATCATCACAGTAAATGCATTTAGACTGCATTTTGCTACACTCTCCAGATATTACTGGGGGGCCTGGTAACAGACTTATTTCTGCATTTAGTATCACTTCTTAGGTCCATATCTTGTTCATTATCCTCCAGAAAAAATTGTTAACTTAGATTTATGTTACCCATGTAAAGGCAAACAATAAATGTAGAAGAAGCTTCAGATAGAAAGGGGTTTTTTAATTCTTAGGGGGTTTTTTCCATTTAACAAATACAGCAGGTTTTGTTAGTCAGGCTTATTTCTCATCAAAATGTATTTTCCAGTTCTAAGAATGATCAATCATTTCCAAAATCTGAGAGGAAAAAAGATATCATGTCCCTTGAAATAAGCTATAGCAATAGAATAAGCAGAAGGACAGAAATGTTATTGTTTTAATGCAGTTGTACAGTTATTACTGGATTTATTTAATAGTGGAAGTATATTTAGATCGTCAAGGTTTTTTTAAACAGAGACTAAGAACTGTGAAAAGTTCATGCCATTTATGAAAATTGCAAAACTGAGTAGCATGAAGACAAGGATGAGAAAAGATCAGCATAAATTGGACCATCAGAGATACGTGCATTGGACTAGAGAGGTCTTCAAAAGGTACTACTATTTTCAGAGAAACAAGAATTCAGTACTCAAGATAAAAATAGGTGTTTTACCACAGCAGGAAAATTAGTAATTCAACATCAATAACTCAACCAGGAAAAGTAATTGCAGATGTAAGACATAAATTAAATTTGGTAATTTCCAGTGAAATATTGGTGCAAAAACCCCTTTGGTAATACTAAAAGTAATTTAAAAGCTGAAACAAATGAGTTTCAATATTCCAGACTCAAATTATTTCAAAATTTATGTCTATACTCCTTTTCACTACTTGAACTGGTCAAGGTAATAAAGTAGCAGTGACCTTCATTATGAAAAGGACTAAAGTTTTGTCTAGTCTAAAACACTTCAGTTAAAAAAACCCCACCCTAATTGCACTAATCAAAGGAGTTCAATATACGGATAATTCTGGGAACAAATGATACACCAGCTAGCATTTCACCCACAGAGCAAGTAATTCACCCACTAAATTTGGGGGAAGAAAGCTGAGGTGGCACATTCTCTTTTATTTGCTTCTCCAGGGTACTACAGTCAGAAAAGTCTGTAATAAAGCTGTTTGCTTCAGGAGAGTGTGAAGGGCTGTAGAAGAATTTGGGCAAACATGAAGCAAGCCCAGGTTCACAGTAACACCAGACTGACTTAATCTCTCTGTTGTGTGACACTTCATATCTACCTACACAAAGGGGGGAGGCTTCTTCCAACAAGGGAGTGGAAAGTTCTTAGTAACTTTAGAAAGTACCTCCTTCTGAAAGCTACAACTCTACTGAACACAACAGGCAAACTGGAATAACTGGAAATTGAACAAGCAGAGGCACGTGGGCTGTGAGATCTGGAGTGCAGTTGAAGCATTTTGTTCAAGGAAAGGAAGGAGCTTTTTTTTTTAAAGCTTCCCACTCAGCAATATAAATACAAATCTACTTTCTCAGCTTAGCAATCAAGGGTAACAATTCTGTAACAAATTAGTATTTAATCTAATGTTTTTACATGTAAGAGCTTTCTGCTTCTCATATTCATTTTGCCATACGTACTTCTCCAACTTTGCTTCTTTTTGTTAACATGGTTTCAGTAGTGCTTTCCCTTTCTCAAGGCATATTAACCTACATTCCAAATTTTCTTAAAAATCCTCAAATTGGAACTCACATTTTCCTGAAATTGGTTGTTACAGTTTTTCACTTCAGACATGGCTGAATAGAAAAACCAAAACAAAATTCCCAAGCAGCAAATGTGACTTTATATAGAAACAATAAACCGAATTTGGTAAGGAGTGACACATTATGCACCTATTGGAAAGTCTTAGTCTTGAATTACAACAGTGACCAGCAGTCTCTGTCACTGCCAGAGGCTTCCGGTGCAGCTCCAGCATGACACTGTGTGTCCCAGTTTCCAAATATAAAGTGTGATAGTCCCTACCTCTCCTTA
The DNA here is from genome assembly GCF_021018805.1 of Prinia subflava. NCBI lineage: Eukaryota > Metazoa > Chordata > Aves > Passeriformes > Cisticolidae > Prinia > Prinia subflava. The sequence continues at coordinate 9,225,171 of NC_086283.1, read as the reverse complement.
TGGACAGTTAATCACTCAGCATTTTATAGACTAGAACACTGTTAAAAGTGTAAGCACCAATGCTACTGTCAGAGGATAACAGCAGTGTAACACAGACAAGGAATACATGTGCAGTTCTGCAAGAGAGTTTCAGAAAACGGAGGTCAATAGAAAGCACGCACCAATACCCATCACTGCGACAGACAGATCTGGTCTAAGACAAATTCAGCCCCCTTGTCTTCTGCCAGTTTCACATTAGCTTTCTAGCAAGATCCAGTTTCACTGAATTCCATTTTTTGTCTGCTCCCTTCTCTTTCACTATACATTTATCAGAAAGCTAACAAAAAAATACACACCAGTACTTTCCAGAAGAATGGTTATAAAAAAGCTAACTAACCTGCTTGTTTTGCAGCAACTTAATCATAACTAACATACAAAATATCGCTTATGCTGCAAGTGAAGATTTGAAACGTTGACATGTGAGTGCAAATGCAGGACTATGATCCTATAATAAAACCAGAAGTATCTTTCTTCTTCTTGACAGAAGCTGCTAAAAAACCCCCCTTAAACAAGTACCCCCTACCAGCTATTTAAAAGATTACAGAAGCCATTTAAAGAATGAAGAAACTTTAAAGACTGACAAAGGATATCTCATCCAAATATGCATGAACAAGAAAACAGGAGTTTTCAGGTCCCAGAAAATTCTGTAAGAAATGACAGCCTGGTGCCTACCAAGCTGCCTTCTTGCAAGGTACCAAGCACTGCAGGATCTGCACCAGTTCCTCCCCATTCGTCAGATTCCATACTCCCTGTGGCACTACTACATTCTTTTAGTTTAAGCTGGAAATAACCAGGCCTTACTTGTAATGATAGTAACAGCTGACTTAAACACAGTGACAGAAGATCACTCCTACCAGAATGACTGAAGATTGTCCTCCACAGGCCTTAACTCACAGTTACATTTAATAGTGGTTCATAAGACAAGTATTTGTTAAAATTACACATTGCAGCTTTCTGATTTGTACTCAAGAAAGCATAGAGGGGTTATTTTGCTTTACATTAACAGAAAATAACTTGGAAGACATGAAAGATAATACACATTAAATCAGAAGTTAAAAAATAAATCAACAAACCACAACACAAAAACCCACCAAACAACAGTGCACACACACACATACAAACCCCACCCCCCTCCACCCCCCAAAGGACAAAGAGAAAAAAGAATACTTAAGCCAATCAAAAAAAAAATCAACATTTATTACCTTGACTGCTAGTCTAATGATGTGTAAAACAGGGTATTTCAAACTCTAGGCAACCAGAAATTCATCACTGCATTAGTCTTACTCATTAGCTCACAGGTGAAAACAGCTTTAAAAAAAGGAAGGATTGGAAGCAGCTATAAAGAGAGGGGAAGAACGTTTAAGCCTGTTTGAAGATTAAGAAGTGTCAAGCAGCAAAGAACTACTGCCTCATCCCACACACCTGCATTAGAAACGTACATTTCAGCATGGAAATTAATTACACCTGGAAACAGAAAATAACAGTTTGTAAGGACACTGAATGTGGATTTCTAAGCTGAGTAAGAAAGCAATGGAAAGACATGACAAAACAGATGTTACCAGCAGAAAATTATCAGTTTCAAACAAGCTGGCCTTTTGGCAAATAATAAATCGATAAAAGCAATGTGTAATGGCAGTGCAAAATACAGAAAGATGTAGGTTCCTCTTGATTAAAAAAAGGACATTAGAGCAACTACGCAGAGAAAACACATGAAAAGCAGTTACTGAAAAGTTTTTAAGAAACCCAAAACACACGTAGGAATGTAACAGTTGTGATTCTCCCCATTTTGATTATTCTGCTTCTATTTTTCATGGTTCTCCCTCCAGTCCTTAGTAATGGATTTTTCAGCCTGTTTGTGCAGTGTCTAGCCATAATATCATCATGGTATAATAAAAGACAAACATTGAAATATTCATGTTTTAAGCCTCGCACTCAAGGAAGGAAATGCCAGACTGCTGTGCCACTGTAATTAAATCACTCTGTGTACTTGGACTGTGATACAAACTACTCAGGTGACTATCTACTATCTCTTCAAAAAACCTAGCTTTCAGTACACAAGCCCTTTGTGAATGAGAGTATTGTCTACAGCTGTTCTCATCTGTTCTGAAATCTGGAAAGTATACAATGCAGGTAATGGTTTTTGGGACATTTCAGAGTTACTGCAACTAAAATGGCTCTCTATTTATTCCAATGTTTTGCTGAGTAGATCGGATAGATCCAACTGGAAAAGGAATGCAGTCACAGACTTTGCTTTCCTGGTCACTCCCTAAATAGGCTTTCAGAACAAACTTAAAAAAAAAAAGGAGGCAACTACACACCTGTAGCTGAGCTTTGAACTCACAAGTACAGTTTGCTTCCCCTAAAGTAACCCAAACCACAGAAGCTGTCTTACTCAAGATGAGGAAAATCTGATGCTTAACACACATGAATTCTGAGGTATTATAACAATTACCATACTCTGAAAACAGCAGAGTTTATTAGAACACTCCTATGCTCAATGTAGAATGAGGCAGTCCTCGTTCTACATTGGCTAAAGTACACTGGCTACATATACATTGGCTGAAGTACATTGAAGGGGCAAGTGTGAAGTGAAGCACTGGTTAAATATCGAGTCTTTCAGTGATGGCTGGGTATTTTAATTCTGCCATTTCCAAGCTTTTGAATATCCAACACTGAAACTTAGCATGCTTTTTCCCTTGGGAGTTTTTTCCTGCAAGAGACACAGTAATCTTTGGTTCTCTAACCCAGGACTACAATGCTGCCCCCTCAAAGAAGGGGACAACTAGTATAAACAAGGCCACACGAGAAACACCAAGACGCACCTTGCTAAGTTAAACAGACTGACTGGGAAACACAGGGACTGATGAAATTCAGTACAGACAAATGCAAACTGATGCAGCTGGAAAGAGGTTTATACTCAAAGTAAGGCACTCTGTCCTGATGGCTGCCTTTCAGAAATGCGATTTGAGCACTGTGCTAGACATTTTCACACAAATGCTGGCTTAATACTCCTTAGATGCCGGAATTTGTCAGCATTATGCAAGGATCTCCCAACATGCTGCCCTTCGGCTTGTTGAGGGCATAGTAACTTAGAGCAGAACCTCAGCCACCAACATCTGACACATAACCAGAAGTGGCACCTGTACACTCTGCGCTCCACGTGACAGAAGACTCCCAGCACTTGCCAAGACTGCACAAACAACAACTTTGGAGACTGGCAGTGTGCAGGAAAAGTTCTGCAGAAATGACAAGTGGTCTCAGTGGGGCATAACATCAGTCATTCTGCACTTCCTGAAAAGCTACAAGAATTCTCTACATTCTCAAAAAAACAAGGAAGGTGTAACAGAAAGTTACCAAATTAGTATTCTAACAAGTAACACCATATCTGTAATCAGCACGGTGACTTCACTGTTCAGCAGTAGCTTGATATATTATTCTGAAATGTATTAATTAACCTAACAAACACTGAAAATCAGCTCTCCTTTTTAAAAAACTGTCTTGACTTTCACCAGTCCATATTTTGTATGAATACAAAGATGCATGTGAAAGTTATTACAATATACCACAAAGGTGTATGCTATGGACACAACTGTGTGGGACTGACTACACTGCCTGTACACAGCGTACAGTTACCCTATCATATGATGCTATTTCTGTAAGTACCCTTCATAATCGCTCTAAGGGCCAGTCTATGAGATTAGGTACAATTACAGACAAAACAAACTCACACAAGACAACAGTGTAAAAAACTAAACCAACCACCACAAAGCAAAGCACAAACTATCTGGAGTACAACTGCTCTTACAGCTGAGTTCCATCTTAGCTATCTAGAGAACAGCGATGTACAGATGGATCTTAAAAAATAAATGAGGTACTTTTTTAAAAAATAAAAAGTTTCAAAGCATCTTTATGAGCAGACTGCATCCTGCAGTAGGGGAGTGGAAGGGGGTCTTGTTCATGTAGCAAACAGTAATTCAGGAGATCCTCCTATATTATTCAAGGCAAGAAAAAATTAAAGTTAAGATTAAAAGAAAAAACAACCTTTGCCTTTATCTCATTTAAGAGAATTTTTAAGAGAATTTTGTGGCATTACTTCTCAAACAGGCCAACAAAGGTTGAGAAGTACTGCCTTTAAACAGTATTTGTATTTATCAGAAACTTAGAAGGGCTCACAGAGGTGATGAATACCTGGCCAACATAAGTCTAGGTTACAGAGAAAGCCCACTAAAAAGTTAACTGAACATTTAATACAATCTTCATGCCTTCCCATCAGAAAGACCTAAAGCACTTCAGTATCTGCACTCAGTTCAGCTTGCAACTCTGGTGTCCAGATGCTTGTGAAAAGACTTAAATGTTGGTCACCTTTTTCTACTGGGCTGTAAAATTTGCAAAACACACCACAATCCTCTTATCTTGCTTCCTTAAGACCGTAATAAAAACCCATCACAATCACAGTACAAAAAACTACAGGAGATCATGAAGATGTCTGGTGTATCACACGTCTCAAAGCGATGATGTTCAGAGCAAAGGCTTCCTTTACACAAAGATTGAATACTGAAGTTTACTGTTGGTAAAAATCCCCAAATCTATTTAGCTTTCAGTCCTGAATCCTGCAATGCTCCATTTTTCAGTATTAAACCTTGTATACATTCAAGTATTTCACAAAGAGTTGCCAAAGGCATAAACACTAATTTAAACTTATGAACATAATTTTAACTAATTTTTTTTTGCAAAGTTTCCCCAACACAACTATACCACATTTAATCAGATCAGTGCTCTATAGAAGACCAGTGAAGAGAAACTGGTTTTGTTGGTTGTTCTTTTAAATCTCCAACATTTTCCATTTAGAGTTTGAGGCATTAAATGTATATTCCAAAGTTTACAAAACTGTCAAGTATTTGCAACTCAAAAATTTAAGACTCTATTCTGATAAAAACGACTTGACAAAAAGCAACCACATTTAAAAATGCACTACTGACTGCAGTTATATATACACACACACATTCACATTGCTGCTTTCATTTCTTAATTATTTTTTCCTGCATATTTTACTGTCAGGTTACTACATCAAATGAATCACAGCAAAGAATGTCTGTAACTCAGCCCTTCCAATGTAAGCTATAGCATCTTAGCCTAAAACCACCAACAAAATTCAGCTTATTCTGAGAGATCAGAACTAATGCTCCAGTGCAGACCACAAGTTCCCATCTGCCAGCTCTGATGCACAGGGGAGGGATCTACAAAAGAGCAGAGGGCAGACAGTTAAACTGGCAAAACCATATTTGCAACAGAAAGATTTCTCAGAGATGACATATCAATGCCCTAATCTGAATGCCACAAAAGCTCAACCTTTTCCCACTCCTCCTTACCAGCTGTCACTTGACATCTCAGGGAAGGTTAAGAACCTACATCCTCTCTCTCCTCCAACAGTTCAACCCAGTGGATGCAGAGAACTCATCAATAGATAGGGGATAACACCAGGCTGGAACTGGGCTCCACGAGGACTACAGAGATGCTGTTGGCAAGAGACAGTTCCGTGCTCAGTACCCCACAGCTGCTGCTTACAGCTGTTTATACATCCTTCTCCACTCTGTTACTCGTTAACCACGAGCTCAGAGAAAAGCCTCAGACGACTAGTTACAGACTGGGCAGGAAGCTGAAGGGAGCTTGTTCCATGGAGTTCCACATCAGGCCTTCTGTAGAAGAAACTCACACTAGGAATAACAGCAAAAGCACAGACTTACTTTCAAAACCAGACTGCTAAAAGCTGGAATGATCATAAAGATCATAAGAGCTGGCCAACTTTTTTACTCTGTATACATTATGCCACCTAAATTCCTGATACACTGGAGGAATCTTTGAAAGTATGCAAGAAGTACCCATCTAATGGAATAATGATCTCTGAAGTTCTGTAATTCACTTAAGTGAGATAACAATCCCTTTTCTCTTCCCACTCCAATGCACACATTTAAAGTTCCATGCTGACTGGGAACTTACTTCACAACCACTGTGTTCAATTAATAAGAGAAATCTTTAAGTTATCGCAGTCCAAACTTTCTAGCTGAGGAAGCATCAGTTTTCCTCTCTCATAAAAAAATGACCAGCTCTTAAAATACATCCAATACTTTATTAATAAATGCTGGTCTTAAATACAGAGTACCAGACCTACCCAATTAAAAAAACCATTATTTTCACTTTAATGAAAATTATTTCATAGTAGAAATGTAATTTCTATTTGGATAAGCTAAATCGTGAAGAAAATTTAGGAGATGAAAGCTTTCATCTAATGCTAAATATTTTATTCTGACTTAAAAAAACATTTAAGTTCTTCAATACTAGGGCCTCCCAAACTCCATTACTGCAGCATCATGATTTAAAAACCAACCACTGCCTTCTGGCCCAATGTGACCCTTCCTACCACTGAGTGCAATAGTTGTGCTGAATTACTCACCCAAGGCAGGGCTTAGTCTAGCCCTGGATATTCACAATAGTTAAGGTGAAATTACAGTAAAAAAGGTAATTCAGTACATTGAGAAAGCAATTACAAAGGTTTAAAGCATACCAACTCAATTTTGTTAGCTAACTAGCTATCTTAACTTTCTGAGATCCTAAACACACAAATCCAGACTTATTTCTAGACATTCATTCAAAGCATGAGTTCAATCACATAACTTCTAGTTATTCAACTATTTTGAATAAGCCCAGCAAACAAAATCCAAGACTGCCTGCGAAAGTGTTGTGGGTTTCATCCAGAGAAGAAAACTTAATTCCAACCAGCTTTATTACAGGTTTTTTTAAAATTCAAACCAAGTTCAAAAGAAAAAAGAAGCCGTTTAAAAATAAAGTAATAAGCAGGCTTTGTAACCCTTCATTGTAGGTTAAACTAATGCAGATTTCCATGCAGTCCTCACTGATGCACATCACACCTCATCTCTGAAAAATACTGTATTTCCAGGGTTAGCAGCATTTCTTAGTATGAGCATCTGGAGAAGGGGGGTTTAAGTTGCAATTTATTGTACATCTAGGAACAGTGCTGGAGGCTATAGCCAGAGAAAATGGTTATGCAGTCTCCACCGGTGTCAAAGGAAGCCATCTATCTGTACTTAAGTAGCAATAAATGGTTTTGCCACCTTCAGCCTTTAGCTTCCAGTCTGCAAACTCCACTTAAAATTTTCTAATAAATTATTCCAGTATAATGATGCTAGCTTGTGCTATTCTTAATCAGTCATAAAACACAGCAGGTACAAGCTTTCTTGAAGATTACACAGACAAGACATTTCATGCATACATCTCCTGTATTAATTCTATTTTTAACCTATCAAGATCACTTAGGCCACTTATATCACCTCACTTTAACGGATGCATACAGCAGTGATAAAATGGACGTGTACCGATGATGTAACATTTCCAAGTTTTCCAAATTTTACATTCCTGATTCCCTACTCCTACATAAATGCTTCCCTGCTACCAGATCAACATCCTTTGAAGCGGAAGCTCCAGCATGCTGCAGCAAATACAGGATGTGTTTTTAGCAGGCACCGCTGACACTTCAGACCAAGACAATGTGCCACAGCATGCACCAAGCATTTAGATACATGCTCATAAATCAACACAAATTTCTTGATAATTCTGGGGAGGAAAAAAAAAGGGGAAAAATTTCATCCTCAGGAAATAAAACACTCAATTTTAAGACGCAGGTTCACGTTATGCCATGGGAAGAGAACTTGCTTGTTATCATAAAACAACTGCAAAGCAAGCCATATCAAGGACAGAGTTTTGCCAACTGAACACAAGCTGCCCCCAGAGCAGATGGCACTGATGTCATGACAAACTCCAGCATAACAATAATCTCTCTGGAACTGGCTGTGTACTTGACAACTACTTCAGTTTTGGGGAGCGCTTTATACAGGGTATTCCAGAAGCAGACACATAAACCCAACACATAAATACTCGTTTACTTTCATTTTCAAATCAGAAGTAGAATTGGCCAGTTATGTCTTAAGACTGGTTGTATTCTGAATGTGTTAACAGACTTCAGATTAAAGATACACACACACACACACACACACACACAGAGTCTCAAAGTCTAGTTTACTCAACATAATGAAAAACATTATTTTGCTTGATAGGTCAAGTCTAGAAAGAGGAAGTTAGCCAAACAGACTGAAAGTATCTTCACGGGTACATTCAGGATGTCATCTGCTGCAGGAGACAATGAATTCTTGTCCTGACAAGTAATAACACAAACTAAATCAGCTATGTGTGATTACAGTGTTCTGAGGTCCTGGTTTTTCTTCAGTCTGTTCTCGTCTACTGCCAAAGACATACTACAAGGAGGCAGAGTTCCAAGGTCTGATCTGTGATCTTACAATTACAAGACATGGAATCCCAGCTTACCAGTGACAATGCTGTTCTCTCTGGGCTTTACTGGTTAAAAATACTAAAATTATATTCACAGCCATTTTGTTACAGAACTGGCCCTGCTATTTTTTTATGCAGCATCAGCCCCTGTAAACATTTGTACTGAAGACCAGTAGAGGAAAGAAAGAAACGTGCAAAGAATGGTTTCTTTCCACAAATAAAAGTTCACTTTCCAAGCTTGGAAATATAAAAATCCAAACTACAAACTCCATGTGAATTTGGAAATGTATCTTGTAGTGTGGTGTGATTAAACTGATTAGAAAAATCCAAACACACACACAGAAAAAAGCAGAAAGAAAAAAACCCTAACTCAACTATCTTCCCATTCCTAAACCCTTGCACTGGGTAAAGGGAGAACCTTGTTACTACACAGTGCAATAGAGCGTAAGGACCAATACAGGACAAGAGGCTGTACACAACAGGCCAAAACGCTGAAGTCAGAGAGATGACTTACTGGTTCGAGAGTCACGCTGAATCGTTCTCAGGTTCTGACCACCAGATTACTACATAAGTGAGGGTTTGTCTTGGTTTACACTTGACAATAAATTCTTACCTGCAGCGCCTGAACGTGTTTCATAAGCATGAGTTGATGACAAAGCATACCAGGGAGTAGCTGTGTTTCAACTCAAGTGATATCATCCACTAATACAGGGAACAAGTTCTGATGGCAGATTCAAAAGGAATTGTTTTGAAATTCTTGCCAGAGCATAGCCATAATTCAAAGACAAACCATTCAGCAAGCTACTTAGAATGGATTTAATATTTTCGAGGATAACAGTACTATCCATTCACTAGAAACATTACAAAACTGCTCGTTTTGTCTAAACTATGACCACAAGCACTGCGTGAAATTAAAGCGAGACTAGCAGGCGGCATAAAGTTTACACACTGTCTACAAAAGATATTTTGTGCACCGAAATTCACCGATTTCAGGACACACTGACGTTCTGCCATCTTAGCAGGCTATGAGATGACCAAGAAACTCCTCTGAGCTCTTGAAGCACGTAAATGCTCCACGTAGCTCGCGTAAGAAGGAGCACAGACCAACAGCGACTTCCCGGTAACGCCGCTGCGCTCTCATTGCGTTTTGCCATTACATCCCACCAATTCTCAAACCTGCCGAGAAAACCTAAACCTGCCTAGGGGGAACTTCACGCCAGGAGCCTTCTTACCTTGGGAGAGATTAAAAAAAAAAACAACCACCACCATCAAAAAAAACCCAAAACAGAAACAAAAGACCGAAAAGAGGGAAGAGGGGAAGAAAAAAACCACCAAAACTAAACCAACAAACTTTCATCACCTCGGCATTTTTTCCGAGTTAGCCGCCGCGAAGTTGCTCCACCCGGCTCCGATTGTGCAACCGGGGGGGAGGCGGCGGCGAGCAGCGCGCTCCCGCCGGGCGCGGGGGAAAGCGATTCCCGGACGGGCAACGGATCCCCGGGGCTCCGGAGGGCCCCGGGGCAGCGGAGAGGGGCAACTGCGGGGCGAGGGCAGCACCGCGGTGGCCGCTCCGTGCGTCCGTGCCGCGTTATTGCGGAACGCGAAGGATCCCGGAAAGCGCCCGGGCCAGGCGGACCCGCCGCCATCTTACAATGCGGGAGAGAAGTTGCACAGCAGAGGGGAGAAGCCGGCCGAGGGGCCCAGCTGCTGCCCCGGGCAGCGCCGCCATACCGCCGAAACCCCCGCCACACATGGGCCGGCACCATCCGGGCCGGCTTCGGCGGAAGGGCAGAGGCAGCGACCCCGGGCTGTGCTGACATCCGAGCAGCCCCGAGAACTGCCTCTCTCCGACGGCCCCCAGCCGCCGCCCTCAGGAAGGGGCCAGGGCCGAGCTCTGAGCTCAGGCCCGGAGAGAGCGGCCTCGCCGCCACAGCCGCGCCGCGGCCCCGCCGGAAGGAGCCGCCGCTTCCCGGCCTCTCAAGCCCCCGCCTCTCCCCCCGCCGCCCGTCTCCTCTAGGGGCGAGCCGGGGGGGGAAAGGCGATGGAGGAAGGGGAGGAAAAAACACTCAAAAAATAACAATAAAAAGAAGGGCGAAGCGGTGAAGGGGGGGGGGGGGGGGGGGGAACGGGGGAGGAGGAGGAGCCGCGGCGCTCACTCACCTTGTTGATGCGTTTCAGCGCCATTGTGTGTGTGCGAGTGCCGGGCCCGTCTACGCGCCGGGGTGACTGCGCGCTCCGCTCGGGGGGCCGGGAGGGAGGAGGAGGAGGAGAAGGAGGAGGAGGAGAACGGGGAGGAAGGCGGAGAGGGGGGAGGGGGCAGCTGCTCTTCTCCTTCCTCCGGAAACAGCCGGGGGGGCGCCCGACCGGCCGGCCGCCCGAAGTCCTGCCTGCCTGCGGGCAGCGGGGCCGTGAGGCTGCCGGGAGAGCGCTCCGCCCGCCGCCGCCCGTCACGGCCGGGAGAGGGTGCGAGGTGCGGGAAGAGCCGAGAGGCGCCGCCCGCCCAGGGGAGAGCGAGAGAGGAAGGGCGAGAGAGCCCCGCGCTGCCGCCGCTGGCCAGGCCCGGACGCCGCGGGAGGGAGGGAGGCGGGGCCGGGCCCGGCACGCCGCCGCCAACGGCTCCAGGGGGCGGGGCCGAGGGCCGAAAGGAGGGGCCAAGGGGGAACGGGCGGGGCAGGGAAGGGAGGGAAGGTTCTGGGGTTGCCTGCGGGCGCCGCCGCCTCGGGAGCGCTGTGCGCCTCTTCCTGCCCGCGGCTCCTGAGGGTCGAGGCGGGCTCCGGAGCTCGGCGGCGGGCGCGCACCCCTGACGGCGGGTCCCTCCTCCCCGCGAAATGGCGGCAGCGGCCGGATCTAGGTCCGCCGGCTGACGCGGGCGCGGTGTTCCTCCGCGCGTCAGCTGTCTGTTAGCGCCGCGGAGGGGTCACCGCCCGGCGGGAACGCGGCACCCTCGCTCGCCCCGGCGCCCGAGTGGCTGGAGCGGGGCTCGGCCGTCCTGGCGCCTGGGAGGAACCTGCGCTCCCATGGGCACGGCTGTCGCGGGAGCCCCGGCTCGATGGGATTTGCACCGTTCGCCGCGGTGCGAGTGACGAAGCTAAAGCTCTGCTCTTGCCCAGGAAGAGCACGGGCCTGGTCTGAGGGTAAGGGGCCTGGATACTTCCTTTTAGTGGCATATCGACACACACGAGGATACCAAACCAAGTGTCTCAGTATAGGCGAAAAAACATCACCAAAGGGAAGATATAGTGATGTGGGCTGTCAGTACAAGGGCCAGACGCATCAAAGAGAATCATATAATCATCAGAATTGGAAGTGACCTTTAAAATCATAAAGTGCAGCTATCACATGGCATTAGCACTGTAACCCCTAAACCCTATGCGCCAGCGCCAGTTACAGACACCTTTTAAGCATCTCCAGGAGTGGTGACTCTACCACCTTCCTGGGCAACTTATTCCTATGCCTGACCGCCTGAACATTGAAAAAAAAATCTAATATCTAATTTGAAGCTACCCTGTCTCACCTTAACGCCATTTCCTCTAGTCCCCTCACAGCAGGCAGTCTAGAAGAGACTGACACCCACCTCATGACAACCTTTTTAGGTAGTTCTAGAGAGTGATGAGCAATAATTATTCACAGTGATACCACAGTGACACTTCCAGCTCCTTGGAGGCTTTTTATTTTGTGCAGCAAGGGCCAACAGATCACTCTCAGCCAGGTGTTTTTTTCTAGCAGTAATACATAGTGCAGGTTTATGCATACTTCTCTACATGGGGAAGGACTCCTACTCCGTTTCTGTGAAACAAGAAGAGAAAGATTGCCTGACTGCCCTTCTGCTGTAATGATGGGATGTATTAGAGTGGCAAACATGGCATTTGCTGTCCACGGGGGATGTCCTCATAATTGCACTGGACTCAGTTTGCGTTTGTTATAGTGCCATAGTGTTAGTTGTCTTGCTGTCTAACGTACTAATTATTACTGGTCTGGAGAAGGCACAATATTCAGAAAAGCTTACTGTGTAACAACATTTTCAGTACGAAGCTTGACAATAGGCAGTAGTGGATTATGAGAGCAGTGGGGGGTTTTTATTACTTTTAAAAATAGGACTGTAGTAGGACTGCCATAGTTTCTTAACACTGATATTTACAGGCTAAAGAGAAAATAATGCCTTGTACTTGTAAAGTCCACTTATCTTGCTGTGATCTCCTAAACCAATCCTAGCAACTTCCTTATGTAGTCTTCATTTTATGCTTATTCTTTTAATTGTACTGAACAGCATGGTCAGGAAGTGTAATTCCAAACTATTTGATTTTCATTCTTATCATCTTAGTCAAGGATATTGCTAAAGAACACCTTGCTGTTCCTGCTTTGGATTACAGATGCTATTAAACTGCTCCAAATCACCAACGTGTCTATCTTTGTACTACAGACATGTTCCTCAGCCTTGTATATTGCTCAGAAACTTTCTGAGCTTCATTATTGTTTGTCATCTCAGGAGATTTACATACTTGGCAGTATTTCAGTTCTACATTTTGTAATTATTATTTGAGATTAATGACGTCTAATATGACTTTATATTAACATTTTTGATCAGACGTGTGATTCACATTTTCTGTATAATCAAAGAAATTAAGAACAGCACAAACATAGTGTTGACAGTGTGTTATTTTCCCTGCTAATTTAAGACAACAGGAATTGTTACTCTGGTAAATCAAGTTTTGTTACATGTTAAATTCAATATCTCTATTAGCATTTGACCCCAAAGAGTATTTAAAATTTATTGGATAGCTCTTGTCTATAGACGTTGCTCAGAAACCGATTTGCAAATTTTAGTTTAGTATACTTATTTAGGCAAACACTTTATTGCACTTGCTGGTCATTTTTAAAAAACAAATCTGCCCATTTAAATAATGACCTTTAAATACACTTCAGAAAAAGAATAAAAAATTTTGGCTTTTGTAGGAATGAAAAACAAGACATGTAGTCATAGTTCTGTGACCAGTTCTGCAAGTTACAGCATACAGTTCTGCTTGGAGAACATTATCCTTTTTACTCTCACCTCCTTTTTCTTCAAATTGTGAGGTAAAAATAATGTCTTTTCTCCTCAGTATTTCGAAATAAATAAAACTAAATAATCTTTTTACTTCACTAGGAATACTTGGGCACGCAAGGCCTCAAAACCTGAATATGTTGATGTGCCTATACAGAGAATTCCTCAGCTTTGCCACACGCAGCATGTATATTCTTTTGCATAGGTTCCTCATATGGTAATATAACATGCAAGAGGTGGAGAAGATGATTACTGAATAAGGGTGTTGCAACTTATTGTGTTTGCTTCATTTTAATTTGATTTTTGAAGCTAATCCTCAGAAGTGGCTGTAGAGCAGTATTACCATGTCTAATCCTCCACAGTAGTGGGGTCGGGTTAGACTTTTAGAGGTTTATTATGCAAAATAGCTCAGAAGATTTGGCCTGGTAATAAACACATTGCACAAAAATACTGAGAGCAGAGCAGCTGTCGTGAACCCTGTCTTTGGGTTTTGTTTTCTCAAGTATAGTAGTGTTCCAGAGCCCTGTGTGGCCAAGTGATCAACAGTCTCCAAAGGCTGCATTCACCAGTCCATTTCAGCTGCTTCCTGATGGACCAACAGAGGAATGGATGGTCCAGCCATGAATAGAGTTTGCCTTGTTTGGCTGGTATAGCACTGCCCCTCGGGGACTTGAGGGAAAAGCAGCCCAGCCTTTCAGTTTAAAGGTTAACACAGGTTACTTGTACATCAGTGCTGGTTTTTCACTTCCGCTTGCCTGAGACCAGCCAGTTTTATTTTTGGAGCATGCTATTCTACGTGCCTTCAAAACAGGTGGAACAACCAAGCATCCTGACCACCAAGCAGCATTCCATACAGGATGCTTCATATATCTGAGAGGAAAAGGGGAAACAAGATGCAAATGTTCTCCAAAGAGATTTGCCATTTTAGGAGAGAAAAAAAAATTACTTCAGCAAAAGCAAGATATCTATCTAGTCCATCCAACAGATTACTATTAGTTCCTGTTTGGAACACTTCAGCTCATGCTGCCGGAAAATAAAGCACTAAGATCAACAACAACAACAGCTTCTCCCTGTTTGCATATATTACCAGGCCTCAATTTTCTCTTCAGCATCCTGTCCAACTTGTTTTTCCTTTAATTACTGTAAATCAAGCTTGCAGCCAAATCCTTTGTTAATCTGAGCAAAACTCATCTTGTTGAGGACCCTTTTGATTCAGTGGATACTACAAAGAATAAGATCATAGGAGAAAGCTCATAAAATAAGATTGTTCCATTGGCCTTTTTTTAAACACAAAAACAACAAAAAGGGTTCAGTTTGCCAAGTGGCATTACAAGACAGTGGAAAAAACAGGTTTGGGGATGCCATTGGGTTCCACTTGATCTGTTTCAAATTCCAAAGATCAGCAGGCCTTTCTGTGTAGCTGGGGGCTGCTCCCCTTCAATAAGGATGACTAGGTCACACTTACAGACTTTGTAGTGCATGCTCAGTTCCCTGGCTGTTGCATCTGGGACCATTATGTCTCCTTCTGTTAGGAAGAAGAGGTAGCAAACCCCTTTTACAGCTGGAGTGAAGGCCAAGGTCAGTGTGTTAGGCAGGAGTTAGCTTTTTAAGAAATACTGGATAAAAAGTAACTTTCCTGATATTCCAACTTGGCCAATTGTTCATTTTCCACTGTTTCTTCAACAGCTTGTCTAACATTTTCACTGAAACAATTCCCAAGCTAATCCACATTTCCTTTGAATTAGAAGTGCTTTTAATCTCACTTCTAGGTCATGGAGCAAAATGCTGAGTCCTTACATCAATCCATTTTAAGTTGCTGCAGCTTTGTGTAGCAAGTTGGAAAACCTAGTGTCTAAGTTTACATATGACTCCCAGTGAAAACCTGGAGTGCTTTGTTGAATAATGATATGCTAAGTTTTCATGGCTTGCACAGTCATGTGGGATTCACAAGAGCATAGAACACTTCAGTAACTTACACAAAGATAAAGACACTGAAGTCTCCCACAAAATCCTCTCATCCTCAGGACTTTGTTTAGCACTTCATTGCTTGGCACTTTTTTATCTTCATGTTCAAATGACAACATCATTTCCTTTTAGTTAAAGATTTTTCTCTTCTCTTGAAATCCTTCCAGAAAATAAGAACTATTTTACAAGAATAAACATGTGACAACATAAAATTCTTTAGGCTCTTTTCACAGACCTAAGCAACAGAATCTCTGAAAATCACTACAGGGTATTTATTAGTATGGATACAGAGTATTCTTTTTTTTTTTTCTTTTTTTTTTTTTTTCTGTCCCAGCAAAACTACCATTTGATCTAGATGAAAAATATATCCCTGTCAAGTCACCAGCAGTTTTTGTCAACAAGAATGTTCATTTTCTGTGCTGATTTAGCTCAATGGATATTGAAGCATGAAAGTCAGATGAGCATGTGCATGGTGCAATTATGATGCCAGATTAGAAAACCAAAAATTTTTGTTGTTGTGCAGTTACTAACTACCTCTGTTTCCTTCTTTTGTATGAATTCTTTTCATGCCTGAAGAAACATAGATAACATAAACATACATGGCAAAACAGCAGGGGTGTGAAGGGCTAGGCAATTATCCACTGTTGCTAAAATAAGGTAACACAGGCTGAATTCAGCGGGCAGAACTCCTCTCTGGAGCAACTCAGGAGTTTAATCAGTTTCAGGAGGCCAGGGTATATTGGTTGGAACATCCGTAACCTTGTCAAAATGGTGTTTAATGGTGACCTACTTTACCCCATCCCTTTGGAGATGGTTGGTTTTCCTTGTTATTCCTGTTTTTTGTGCCCTCAGGCTGCGTTCAGACTGCAAGCTAAGTCTGTATGGGTTACACTGTTACTGAAAATGACCAAGCTGTTAACAGCAGTTTTCAGCAGTAGGTAATTTGACCTATTGTGTTTACTAAAGGAGACATCAAAGGATTCTCTGGAGCGCTTTCAAGATATGTCTATTTTTATTACTTTGATGTAATTGATTACTAGCCAGATTTGGACCATCCTAGTTCAGTTGCTACTTCAGTGCTTGTTCCAGGATGCAAATGTACCAAGCAAACCACAACCTTTGAGGAGTGTTTGTGTTTAAGAAAGAATTTGACCAGTGTACCTAGTAGGCTTTAAAAGTTGCTAGTTCAGATGAAATGTCAATTCTTAAAGGTAGTTACTCAAACAGGCCAGTTAAGGGGTTTCACATGCTCCCCAGGATGGGCACAGCTGTTCAGGGGTCACAACAGGCCTCAAGCTGATTGAAGTGTAGGCTTCCATTCACCTGCTCAGCTACATGCAAAGTACAATTTTCACTGTTTGACTAAAGGTACAGGGAATTAGTTAGCCTGAGCTAATCAGGATGCTGATAGTGTACTTCATACACTGAAGTATAAACCGCCTTTTATCTCAGTAGGTTTCCCTGCAGAGATCAGCCAGTGTTTCCAGAAGACCTGGGGCAGGGAACCTCACTGAGCTAGGAGCCCTAGTACCATTGATGTCACAGATGGCCTGCAGGAAACTACTTCTCCTGCCCTTGTCTCCTTCTTCTGAGGCAGTCCTGCTGGTGAATTGTTCGCATATTTGTAGCGAAATAAACATTACACTACAGCAGAGGCAGCAGGTTCACTTGCTGTCACTCTTCATTTAGAGGATTTTTTTCTTGAACATTCTTTCTTTCTCTTTTATTTTCCCCCATTGTGTTTTATATAGAATGATGCTATGTTTCTCTGGGGAAATTATTACAAAGTCTTGTAGAGTGCTGTGTTTTAATTGTTTGATGGTGTATTGACTTAATTTAATGATTTAAGAAAATAAAGTCCACAGAAATACTTCAGGGCTTTTTGTTTGGTTGGTTGGTTTATTTGTCTTTGACCTGACAGAAATATATGCGGTTTATTTAGACAAGGGATTTAACTAGCTAACTATCATTGAAACGAGGAGTAATTTTACTGTTCTTTCTGTCCTTTTGAACAAGCTCATCTTTAAAGATATGCCTGATCTTTTCTTTGGTATGTTCCAGTTAACCACAACGTATCCAAGAGCTTACTTAGACCTCAAATATACAGGTAATTACAGCCAAATATACCTCTTAGAAGGATGGCATATTATTCTTGTTTGGTGTCTTACTGTAATTTGGCCAATGTTGTTGATGTCTCTAAGTCACCAATACTGAAATTAGCCAGTTATTTCATCATTATGGTTAAGGTGATGGACCAGGACAGTATTTCTGAGAAGGTGGGTTGTGACAGACATGGTAGTAATGAAGTATGCCAGGTATTCTTAAGTTGCTGAAAATTTTGCAAATCATAAAGCAAATCTATACTCCTGCTGACTTTCATTCTTCAAGGGCAAGCACGCTTGTCAGTTTTTCAAGAAATACTACATGTATTGTAACTTTTTTAAGCAATAAATGTGAATCTGTTTTTTATAAAGACAATGAGGACTACAAATGTTCTGCTTTGTTTTTCTTTGGAAAATGGCATAACACCTTGTTAAAAAAATACCCCCTGAAAAATACTTACTTAAGGAGTTGGTAGTGGAATCCAACATACTAATTTTCTCAGTCATAGAATTTAAATTCAAAATAACAGCAAAAAAGATAATTTCCTTCCTGACTACTTGATAGCTTATCTTAAATGATTTTATGATCTCCGTTTAGCTGCCATAGAAGAAAAGCACTGCTACAGTAGAAACGGAGGACTCAGGTACTTGGAGACTAAATGATACCCTTACCCATTCATCATTCAGAATATTTGACAGTATCAAATCACTTTGGACAGGCAATTTGAGGGACTATGTGCATCAGTGGTTTCTACTATACTTGTTTCCTGAATAATCAAAACATTTCTGTCCCTGAAACTGTCAAAATAACTCACACAAAAGTAAAAAAAAAAACCCAAAAACCCCAAACCACTAAACAGAAATAATTTAATTCCTCTTGGGAAGTCAGTTTAAACCATTCTCAAGTGTTTAAATAAATTAACTACAGACACTACTACAAAATTAGCTTTTGATAAAAGACTATCTGTTCTAATAAAAAGGGGCATGAGGATCTTTTCATAGTTTCCAGAAGCACTCTCCTAGCATGTTGTTCAACATGAATGCCTCTTAATTATCATGTACCTTTCACAGCCATTAGGATTATATTTCATGTAAAGTAAGTTCTGTAAATTTGGGGGTGATATGTTTATATCTTACATTTTGTGTTAGTTACTTCTTTCCCCTTTGAATCAGCAGAGAAACCATCTTACTAAAAAAAAAAAAATTACAGACCATACAGCTGTGCATTGTGGTGAAATACAGAATTTGTATAAATTTCTGGCAATATCTTGAAAAGTAAATGAGGAAGTAACTTAAAAATCTAGGGAATAGCCAACTGTGTAGATCTAGAAGTGCACTGTACTACAACTGAATTATGGTCCAGAGGATGGGGAATGTATGGAAAAAAAAAGGAAGAAAAAGCATTAAAAAAAAAGAAGAAAAAGCATTAGTAAGATAGGCATAAGTGAGGCTGTATTAAGTTTATTTAGCAACTGTAATACTAATCCATGTCATTGCTTTGAAATCAAGATAGACACTTTTTCCTTGCTTTCATCTCCATCTGTTGCACATACACTTCTCTAAATTAAAGAGGCATGGTGTTTTGGGGTTGAGGGTTTTCCTTTACTCCTCTTTATTCCTGTGAGATGACAGAGAATGAGTATGGGTTACAGTCAGTGCCAGACCTGGCTAACCTTGAAAAGGGGAGCCAAGTTCAGAAATGTCCTCAGCGCTGTTGTTGCCCAGCCGTCTAAGGGATGAAAAACTGCAGTTTCACTGCAGTGTCACTGGGCATTGTGACACAGGAAAAACTTAAGAGCACAGTGCCTTCCTACAGCAGAGGTCATCCTCTCTGTGCTCAGCAGGGAAGCTGTTAGTTTTCTGTGCTATAATTAGCCAGTGCCAGAGAATGCACATTATGTCACAGGAATTAATCTTGTGGCACTCTCACCTTTGCCTTCCAAAATGAAGGAAATATCTTTCAGTGACAGCTCTTATGCCAAGGGAGTAAAGTATTAATGGAAAAAATATATCCTCATATATTTGGTCAAGAATAGACAGTCTTCACTCATTAACGCAGTTTAAAAAAGAAAGGCGAGTGGTCTGCTGCTGAGAATATACTGACATATATATAGAGAGAGAGCTTCTTGTCCCCAGAATTCCCGTCATGAGCACAGCTTGTAGTGTTTTGATAGTGGTTTTACTTCACATCTGTTCATTTAACAGTGTGTACTTCCCAGATTATGTCAGTTTTGTCCTCTGCAGGTCCTTTAGTGAAGGGGAGGATGTATCTGCTTTCCATCACTGCAGCTTCCTCCCAGGGGACAATCTGGGGATTTTGCAGTCTGGTTTATTGCAACAAACCAGGCAGAACCCACTACAAATCAATAACATATCTGGTGTCTTATGAACATACTAGTGAATCCTAAGGATACTTGTTCTGATTTGAGTAAAACTTGTGAAATAGCAGCTCCCTGGAAGGCAATGAAGTCCCAAATCTATGTAAGTCTGTATGTCGTCAGATTATTCTGGATCCTCATGAGCAGTACATACTGGATTAGCTACCTCATACGGATGGAAAAACTGGGTGATTCGTGTAATGGGCCAAAATTTAAAACTCATTGCAATATTAAATTTACTGTGTATTTTCTTGTGCATTGTTAGTGTTACTTGACTGATTTTTTTACAACAGTTTCATGTCATATAACTTGTTGCTTTCTGTGCTTTAAATAAATGCAATTTCAACTTAGGGTAATGGAGTGGTTATTTACAGTTTCATCTTGTGCTATTACTGCAACTGTTAGAGTGGCTGTAGAAACCACTCCTAATACAACTTCATAAAAAGACAGCTCCATCTTGGAAAAACCCATACAAGATATGCAGAAAGTAACTGAATGTCGGCTGGGGATATCTGGGACGTTAGCTCTGAATACACTTATTTTTTCTTGACCTGGGGATTTATTCAACTTTGTTTTATATCCAACTCATGGGTAACATTTACCACTCCCCAGCAGTAGTGAGAGAGAAAGTAATTAAAGTGTTAAACCCATGGCTGAGAGATCAACGTGTGGCATTTTTCTTGAATAAACAAAACAATGTCTACTATTCTGTTCTCTCGTGCACAAAGTTGCCGTGTTGGAAACTGATGCGATTCCTAGAAATCTTGCCATTTTTCTTTACATTCTTGTTTTCATTATTTTAAAAATTAATTCTCTACAATCTCTAACAATAAGTGCCATTCTAAGGAATGGGGATTTTTAAAATTCAACAATACTATATGCTGTTAGCAGGACACTGCATTTACTTAGGCAATTATGATAGCACCTCCTTTCAAAACATAATGGTTACATTGTAAAATTCTTGGACATTAGCTAGATTGGAAAGTAACACCATGCTCATTTTAGTAGTAATTTTATAATATGAACATTATGCTATCACACAAACACACCACTGATTTTGTTATACATGTGATTTGTTTCCTTAACTTATTTTTCTCTCAAACAATTTCCCCACCATGGACACGTAGCTATTTTCAATAGACACCAGCAGAAGCCACTCAAGGTGCCAGGTCTCAGAATCAAGTGAAAGCACAACTCTCTCAGCCTTCTCTGGGCAAATAAACCTCTGGATGCAATAAATCTGAAATAAAAACCTAACCTGTGTGTGGTACAATTGGCGCTTGTTCCCAATGTTCTTATGCAGAAAATACAGGAAAGTAACTGTATCTACGTGGTCTTATATCCAATTTTAAGCCAATCTGCTTAGTTTTTGAGATTCAATTATTTAACAGTTGGATGTTGACAGTGCTGAATAGGTAGCTGATGGAGACATTGCATTAAGTGAATCTCGGTTCCTACAGCTCTTCTGGGGTGTAATGATTTTGCTTGCTTTTGGGGAAGTGGAAGAGAGAGAGAGAGGAACAGCATTTCACACCCCATTGTGAAATGATTCGAATACAAAGGGAGAGATCTAGCTTCCTTCTCGACAGGAGACTTGTGTTTGCTGATCACAGAAGCCAGCCCTTCAGTGGCAGTGTAGTTTTAGTTAGCAGTAGTACTTTGGCCTGCTGCAGAGATTATTCCAGGCGGTCAGTTTGGAAAATGGCAATACCAATTCCAAGAAAAGGGTTGAAACAACACCAGACATCGTCTTGATAGAAAAGCTCATTACCATGAAAAAGTACTGAGCAAATTACTGTGCTACTTAGGCTTGTTTTACTGATGTAAGAACAGTGCGTCTGCTGCCTCAGAAGCTTTTATCTTTTATCCTTACTCTTATGTACTTAGTAAAATAAAAAAAATATATATAATTTATAAATGTTCTTCTCCTTTGCAAACCTCACGTGTTCTAGACAGTCCAGTAAGTATTATCTCATTTTTAAGCTGAATTAAGGGCAGAGGAAAACAGCACTATTTTTAAAGGGTAACATAAGGAGGAACACAAAGATTCTTTTCATCTGTCCTCAGTCTGTTGGACCAGGACCATCCAGGTTGTGAATGCTGAAGGCAGCTCCTATTTCTGCTGTGAGCTGGACCAGTGCAGGTAGGTTGTTGTGACAAGAACAAATTCTGCCAAACATCATCTGCACCACAAACTTCTCTACCATTCTTATCAAAGCATGGGCTGGTTGTCATTTGGGCGATGCTTGGGGAATTCCATGTCAAAGACCTGAGCTAGCGCTACCGATGGAGATCTCTTCACGTGGGCTCCATGCTCCATTTTATCTGTAATGTTCTTGTTAGATGAAAAATCCCAATGATAGAGGATACCTAATGCTGAAAGAAATATTCATCTTTCAATACCTAGGTGATCTAGGTTCTATTGACCTATTCATCTTTCACCTAGGTCTGATCTAGGTTCTAGATCAGAACAAGTATCTATGTTTGGGTTTTTTGTGCTGCTCTTTTATATCAGCAACTTCTACATATCCTCCCAATACCAGGGTTTCAGTGCCCAAATTTAGCATGAAACACAAAGAGGAAATCTCTATTTTTTAACAGCTCAAAGACTGAAACTAAATATACAAGAATGATTTGTTGCAATAAAGTGAGAGAATTTTCCAGATACCAAACAATATTGATATTTGAGTTGAAAAACACACTGAAAAAATCCTGAAGAAGCAATCTGCCTCTGGAATAAGAATGTCCACGTAGGGTGTTAAACATGTTTAACACAAGGAAGATGTCACACCTGCCTGCCAAATCTCCTGGTGTTGACTAATCTTAAATTCTGAACCTATAATATGGTCCCTGAAGGTGGATTAATGTGTGTCCTATGGTGACTTTATGATGCTTGTATCCCCAGAGTCTGTTCTGTTTCTGTTGGATATTGTGTTCTGTACCTTAAGACTCGTTCCAACAGCAAAGGGGGAGGAAGAGAAGCGCCGAGTTTGTTTTGAGAAACAGCACTCACTCCTCCGCATTCTGCTCCTGGACTGTGTTGTCTGCAGCATGGACAGACAGTGGGACAGAGATCTCCTTTGCTTTTAGTTAGTTTAGCTGGCTGAGGCAGAGAAGTTCCCTGGACTGTTTTTTTTTCTTTATCTTGGGACTGTTTAAACCTGCTCTGGACTGAAACCCCGAAGTGCACAGGGAGCTTGCACCTGTAGCCCACTGTGCCCTGGAGCTCGGCATTTTCCCAGCGCCGGAGGGCCTGATAAGAGACTGAGTGAGCCGAGCTACACCCACGGCAAGGACTTAATCAATTTTGCCATCTCTCTTCAGAGCAGCAAGAGGTTTTATTGTTTCATATTATTCATTTTTTATGCTTGTGGGCACTTTGTTTGTTAAATAAATACTTTTTTCCACTTTTCTTTTTCCATCTTAAAGCAAACAGGAAGTCTGCAGCCAGATTACAGGGTGAACATGCACCTCCCCTGCTCCAGTTCAAACTGGATTTCTAAAGACCACTATTTGTTTCTGCTTTGGTCAAGAATCTCATTCAGGTTTTCTTTTCTTTATAGGTCTGCCATAATCTATGACTTTCAGACTTTGATATACCAAACCGATTTGTGACTCATGTCAGCTGATCCCTATGCAACAGGAGGGGCACAGGGAGAGCAAATTCTCTGCAACATTTGCAGATGGACTTGCAGTGTGCTGAGTGCAGCACTGATCAGTGGCAGAAAAGCAGGGCTCAGGAGCGTCCCTGAAATGTCAGCTGTGCTCCCAGCATCCAGAGAAGGCTGGAAGAGCAGAAGAATGTGGGGAGGCGGAGGGTAGGACAGAGGTTCT
Organism: Prinia subflava; assembly: GCF_021018805.1. Taxonomy (NCBI): domain Eukaryota; kingdom Metazoa; phylum Chordata; class Aves; order Passeriformes; family Cisticolidae; genus Prinia; species Prinia subflava. The sequence goes on along the minus strand of NC_086283.1, from coordinate 9,201,451 downwards.
CAACTTCAGTGTGAAGTTGTTTGATTTAGGCCTTGAGTATTTACCTTATGTGTTCTTCCCTCGGAAAGTCTCACAAAGGAGGTCACATCATGACATCCAATGATCCATTTTTTACAGGAATAACCAAGTGTTTTACTCTCTCATTATCTTGTTTAATAGCCAGCATCTGCCTAGACAAGAAGGAATCATTTTAGGACATCAGGAACAGTTACTATGTGGATAAATTTAGGTGAGGTGGGGAACTTAGATACTCTGAGATCACAGGAATATTCCCACTAGCTAAAGATTATGATTCATCAGGAAATGTTAATGTAGGGTCACAGGTAGAAAAGTAATAGGCCAGAAGTACAAATAAAGCAGTTTTATCCTAAACGTACCTTCCAGTATTTTTCATCAGGAAAAGTACACAGTTGATTTGGGCAGATATGGTGGGATTTTAGTACGCTGAGAGAGGAGAGAGAACTGTGCTTCAGTCAGGATCATGTAAGGAAGGAGACTGGTCTTCTAGGACTGCCCTGCTTCAGCTTTCCTGCTCATGCTCTGTGCTATATGCTAGCACCTGGTAGATTCACTTATGGTAGCAAAGCACCTTGAACCAAATGGTGTTGTCATGACCAAGAGATTAATGTTAGTCTCCAGGTCTGGATGGATTGTCTAAATTGACCCATAATGGCTACATGCTTCCCACTTTTTCATCTGCCTGTACAGAGGATTTTCTGTGACAAAAAATGACCAGTCTCCTAGACATAATAAAATAAAGTGAAAACAAACAAACAAACCAACCTCATATGTGATAGGTCTTGTTCAGTGCAAATTACTGCCAAACACGGGTAATAGGATGGGCCTTTCCCTGTAATTTTAAACTTCTCAGCACTCACATTATCCTACCTCATTCACATGAAGAAAAGCTTTCAATCTTTTTACTTCAATTTTATAAGACCATCAACATGGAATACAACTTGAATGCAATAGGATGACAGGCAATTACCTAAAACCTATAAAGCATAAGCCACGTATTATTAAATATGGTCCTTGACGTCCCCAGCTGTCCCTTCCCTTCCCTTCCCTTCCCTTCCCTTCCCTTCCCTTCCCTTCCCTTCCCTTCCCTTCCCTTCCCTTCCCTTCCCTTCCCTTCCCTTCCCTTCCCTTCCCTTCCCTTCCCTTCCCTTCCCTTCCCTTCCCTTCCCTTCCCTTCCCTTCCCTTCCCTTCTTCCCTTCCCGCACCTTCCCGCACCTTCCCGCACCTTCCCTTCCCGCACCTTCCCTTCCCGCACCTTCCCTTCCGCACCTTCCCGCACCCTCCCGCACCTTCCCGCACCTTCCCTTCCCGCACCTTCCCGCACCTTCCCGCACCTTCCCGCACCTTCCCGCACCTTCCCGCACCTTCCCGCTCCTTCCCTCCCCTTCCCCGCCCGCGCGCCCCCTGGCGGCGGGAGCGCGCCCACCCCCTCCCCCGCCTCCGCGCCGGCGGCAGCGCCCCCTAGCGGCGCCGGCGGGAAGCGCGGCCCGGGTGGCGCGCGCGGGGGCAGGGGCCCGGCCGCCTGGGCGCGTGCGCGGCCCCGCCCCGCCGCGCGTGCGTGGCGGGCGCATCCCGGGTCGGCGCGCGGGGGGACGGCGGCAGAGGCTGGCAATGGTGCTGGAGACTCTGGCCCGCATCGTCAAGGTCCAGCTGCCCGCCTACCTCAAGCGCCTGCCTCTGCCCGAGAGCGTCGGCGGCTTCATCCGCCTCACAGGTAGGCGCGGGGAGCGGGACCCCCTTCCTGCCCCGGCGGCGCGGTCAGTCCTTCCTGGGATGCGGCTCTGACCCCTCGCTGCAGGCATCGCCCGGTGTCTCCCGGCCGCGTCACAGAACGGGAAACCCGAACCTTGAACCGGTGCAGCAGGGGAATGACCCGACAGGAGGTGGCGGTGCCGTGTGGGGCAGGGGGAGCTGTCCGGATGAAGTGCAGGGACAGAGTAAAACGTTCGCGTCTGAAATTCCTCTGGGAATCGATGCCGGGGAGCCAAAGGCCGTGCGCCGAGATGGATTGGGATTAACCAGAGGCCTAAAGCACAGCCTCTTCCTCTGCTTCACAGGTCAAAGACAGCATCTATACCGAGTTAAACCAAAGAAATGGCTTTCTGGGAACCAGCCACCTATATAAAGTTAGGGTAGTTTTTTAATTTAGTTATTTTTGTAAGTATTTTCTGCGTGAGGAAGTAGAAACACCAGTTCATTGATTGTAGACCTGTCACAGAATGAGCAAGAAAGAAAAGTGAGTCGTGACGATTTCTGTGGGTGCTCAGAGCACAATGAGGCTCTGGGTGCCCAGGCTCGGCGCTGACAACACAGGCGGGCCCTCAAGCAGTGTCAAGTGATGGGATTAGTTCAGTGACAAGAAGGAAGGAATATTCCCCACAGAACGTAGAATTAGAAAAAGTTATCGAACTGTAGAATCAACCTTATATCTTGCAGCACTAACACCACGACTGTAGTAGTGTTGGAAAATTGTTAAATTTAGAACAGGCACAGTTTATTTAAAGCTGGCTTTGACCACTTCTTTTTTCCAGCATGTTTATGCTGCTTGTGAACTGCAAGTCTCATTATCTTCCTCAGGGACAAGCAAATCTCTTCTAAATTAACTATGCGTCTTCCACAACTACTCTCTCATATGAAAAAGCTGTTAATTGTACTTACCAAATAGAGAAATTCAGCTGCTACAAAGTTGGGAGGTAGGGGAGCATAAACTGTAGAACAACACATCTTCTCCTATTTCTAGTATTTGGCAGTTTCCTAATGAAGCCAATTGCCCTTGTAACCACAACCTGACTTAAAATTTCTTAAGCTTAGTAATATTTTAGTATCCGACCGCTTCACTTGTCTAACCATGTTTTTCTGTAACAGGATTTTATTTGTACAGTCTCTCATAATGCATAGTAGTAATGCGATTGATTCTGAAAACCTCTGAAAGGTCTGGTCTGTAGACCAAAATCAGGACTTTGGGGTTTTCACATAATGTGATCAGTGGGGGAGAACTGTTTTGTTGTCACATTTTTTACCCCGTTGACTTCAAGGTACTTCCTCGAATTTGGAGAGAGGGCAATAAGTGAACAACTGACTTCTTAAGTATAAACCAAACATGTGAAATGTCAGTCCCAAAAATATTAAACAAAAGTAAAAGAAGGAACTGAGTCAGAAACTCTTTTTGAGAACTGGTAGGATTTAATGAGCATGCCTGAAAAATCCACTGCCTCTAGTTCCTAGTGATTTTTTTTTGATGAACTTTAAAAATGGGAGACAAAGGTATATTTAAAAATACATGGCTCTAGAGAGAACATTTTTACATTTAAAATTTTTTTTCAATAGCAGGCTACACTAGTATCTGCTGCCGTGCTTATACATCTTCCTCCCAGGGTGAATGTAAATGAAAATGGAGGGAAAAAAGCAAAATTGTACAGGAGCTTCAAATTATGGCATAGGGTAAATGTAACACAATGAGACTTATGAGAAGGATATTGTAGGACACTGCATCCTAGGCACCTAAATTAAAAAATTACCACCTCTTAGTGTGTAAAGGTTATTGAAAGTCATTGAAACGTCATTGCTCATTGAAGAGTCGTGTGCTTACTTGCACGCAGAGCTGCTGTCAGTCTTAAGTTTCATTTGAGAAAATGATTGCTTGAGCAAGTGCTGCCTCTTCTGTGTTGTTGTGGTCTTTGTCCTGTCCTAAAGTTACAATCTTCTAAGAGCAGGGGTCTCCCAGTCCTGGGGTTATTTTGCAGTGAATTATCATTAGGGAAAGACTATTAAACAACAGAGAAAATTAACATTCCCTTTTGTGTTTGCTAGTATTACAAATTACGAAGTATATTCTTTGGCAGTTGGCATTGGAATGTGAGAAGTAACATTGGTCTAAGAACATTTAAAGTGCATTAATATTTGCCCTTTGGTGGCATCTATTGAATTTTGTCAGGGACCAGCACTATGAAACACTGGGCAGCACAGACCTTGTTTGAAAATGCAGGCCATGATCCAGATTTGGAACAGCGCGCTCTTTTCTTAACTCTTCTATTGCTTCTGTGAGCTCTCATTAGCTTGCAGGCAGATGCAGCTTCAGCTCCTGCTGTGCATCGGTTGTAGAAACAACAGACCAAAAGTACATGGAACGCCTTGGTTTTTGTATAGGATGTTGTATAGTGTGCTGGTTAAAGATCTGGACACCTGTTGTCTGTTGTGAGCTTGCGAAACCAGAATGAAAAACTGCTTGTTTGAGGAGAAAGTCTGTTAACATCCAGTGCACACCTCCTGAAGGTAAAAGCAGTGAGGCAGGAAGGAAAGAATGTTTGACCTTGGGTTTGAAGGTGGCTATCTAAATTACCAAGCTGTGCTGCTCAGCAGCCTCTTTCGGTGTCTCGTCATTGCTTCTTTAGCCTTCCCTTCTCAAGTTCAGTGAAATGGACAGTGTTGTCTCATGCCAGCATTGCTTTTTGTCCTGGAAGATGTCATTAATATGGCATAGACATTCACCTCAAAATAGCAAACAACCAAAACCAGGGTAGATCTGCTTATTAGTTCTAAAGAGAATGTAATTAGTAAGTACTTTGAATCTGCGTGAAGAATGTCATCAGTTCAGAGACTATACAAGTACAGTTCCAATATTCCTTTTGACTGGTAGTTAATACTTGTTAAAATTTTGGTTTGCAGTTGAACTGTTACTGTAAGAAGCTGCTTTGGGTCTGCATAGGGTTATCTCCACAAAAAATAGCTGAAACATAAGTCAAAGATACCAAAGGAGCAGCTGATGGAAGACAAGCAGGGAATACCTGCTTTGATTGTCCTCTCAGCGGCTGGTCTGTACCTTTGTTCATAGTGTGTTTCTTTTGTTTTTGGACGTGTTACTGTTAGACTAAAACTTAAGACAACCTTTCCTTGAAAATACCCGTGGCCTCAGCTTCTTGGAATTCTCTGGTTTGCAATACTTTTCCAGGACTTATCTTTGGGATTGGTCTCTATCTCACACAAGTCTGAAGACTGACCTGTTCCATACACTACTCTTCATTTCTGTCTCCAAAGTCTGCTTCTCCCCATGCAGCAGAACCGATAAGGAATCTCCAGAATCAGTGTAATGGTTGAGTTGTCAGCTGTGAAAATAGTCTTGTGAATTGCCCTACATCTGCTTCAGAAAGGTATGAATGGCTTCAAAACCAGAGCAGTCTACCCTTGTAGGAAGACATCATTGCATTAGTTTAGATGAAGGGTTTTTCCTATTCCTGCTCACTCAGCCTAATGATCTCTGACAGGGTCTTGTATCTCATGCCTTAGAACATGATCAGATTTTCCAGTTTAAATGTAGGAGCTTCAGGAAGTCTTTTGGCAATAACAAGCCAGTTTATGATTAGTGTGCACATGAATGTAACTGGGGACTTTCCAGAGACTCCCAGATTAGAAGTAAACACAGAATTTACTGGCTAGTGAGGACAAAAGTATTTATTTACCTTGGTATAAATATTACATAATAGCCATCCTAAATAATAGCCTTGTACATCCTATTTATGTTTATTTCTAATTTCCTTTCTCAGAGGTTATAGCTATCATGTTCTCCTTCCACTTGAATGAACCCAACTGGCTGTGAGTCATCCACAGACATGACCACTGTTTTGATTGTGATGCTGTATCAGAGTGTGAGACGTGTCCTTTTTGTGTGTCAATCTTAGCCCAGTTACAATCACCACACACTTGACAGATGCTCTGGTCCTGGTGTGCCTCTTGGAATGTCTGCTCTGTCTTGGAGTTCAGAGGAGTAGATTTGTAGAGATCCACATTTTTGCCAACAGTGCTTGTGCAGCTGTTTGTGCTCCAGCTTGTTATGCTTTTTTCTTTTTCTTCTAAAATATTTTTAAACTCCCTTCTGTATGAGTGTTTAGCCTTAACACATTTTCCAGAAATTTAGAAAAATTCTCTCAACCTTTAGTGCACCCTGGTATTTAAATTGCACTGAAGTATTGTCATTGCATGTTTTGCTGGAAAAGTGTATCCACCTTATATGTATATATAGTATATATATATATATATATATATATAAATGCCAATTACCGACGCATTTCTTAGAAAGTCCAGTAAGTCTTCTCTCACCAGTATGTCTACAAGATATATAATGATGTAGCAGGGCATCCAGATCTGCAGGAGATACTTTTTTTCACTTGTACTTGAAAGAAGTTCCTTACCTTGTAAAAAGCAATTTTCTGTGACTTGACCTACTGATCTTAGGTGTCTTTCTTTCTCTGTGTTGTAGAAACTGGTTGCAGATCTCTGAACAAACAGAGGTCTAAAAAATAAAACCAAAAAGATTGATGAAGATTTTGCCAGTGCTTTAGGGTTGCCCATTTCAGTAAATCTTTTATTTGTTTTGTATTTATTATCTTCCATTGAATCATCTTCTAGAGTGATAAAATTCAATTTCATATTAAATGCTAGGAGTCAGGTTTTTACTTTGGCTGGAGTAAATCCTAGGGCTTAATCTATGTCTTTTCTTTTTTTCCTTGAGACTCACCAGTGGAATCTTGTTTGCCCTGAGGGCTGTTGACTTAGCAGTCTCGTTCCATACCCTCAGCCTAAGCCATTTGAAAGTAGCTGATGTTGCACCATCCCGGCGTGCTGTGGAGAGCCACCCTAAATCCCACCTTATCTTTAGTTTCAGAATGGCTGCGGTTACTGCCTTTCCTGGGCGTGCTGGCCTTGCTCGGTTACCTTGCTGTTCGTCCCTTCCTCCCCAAGAAGAAACAGCAGAAGGATAGCTTGATTAACCTCAAGATACAGAAGGAAAATCCCAAAGTAGTGAATGAGATAAACATTGAAGATCTGTGCCTCACTAAAGCTTACTGCAGGTGTTGGCGTTCAAAGACGGTAAGACATGGTGCTACTGTAGGATTAGAGATTGAAACTTGCACATTTTTATCAGTGTTTTGGTAGTGGATTGCTCTGTGTTGAGCTGTTGCCTTTTTGTCTGGAGTTGGAACATGTTCCTGAACGTTATAGAATGGCACAAACCTATCTACATGAAGAAAGCAACTGTAGAAACTTGAAAGAAACACAGTAGGGTTTTTCTAGAAACATTTAGAGAGTGACCACACTCCCTAAATAGAGCGAGTAGAATAAACCAGGCAAACCTGTTTTACTATTTGGAAATACAGTGCAACTAATTAAAAGGCAACTACTCTTATTTTGCAAAAAACAATGCTTAGAAAGTTGTTCATACTAGAATGAAAATAAGGCTGGGCCTGTGTTGGTGAGGGAGATTCCCATCTGGTCCAGAGCAGTGAGATGACTGGTTGGGATATTACATATCCCTCAAATCAACTAGATGTAAAGGAGTATATTTCATCTAGCCTCAATTTTCATTTCCTGATTCAATTTTGAATGTCCTTACCACACTCTGGTTTTATTCTCTCTGGACCAAATGCTTTCTTTTTTAATAAAAACAAAATGTTTGCCCTGAAGAAGCTTACTCAGCTATTCTCACTTTGCACTAATCACTTCAACCAAGAATTTCAGCATTTCTTTAAAAAGTATTTTCTGGTTGCAAATGACTAAATCTATTAAGAGCAGTTTTACTAGTTCCACAATAAATCCATTAGTAGCTGTGATGGCTGCTTTGTTTGCTGCTCTTTCATGGAAAAGGCTTTGTCCCCAACTTTATGTCTAAGAACAGCTATTTTAGGATCTCACAAACTTAGCTACCCATTAACAGTGTTTGTTTTCCTTAGTGTCCTATGTCTGATAGGAGGCAGGGAGTTTGACATTTAACCAGGACATCACAGGAGGAACTAGCAACATTATCAGAGTGCTCAGGGCTTAGAGGAAATACAGAAATCACCATGCAACTGCTGTACAGAATTATGCTAATTACTTGTGCTTTATTTTTTTTTTTCAGTTCCCTGTCTGTGATGGCTCCCACAACAAGCACAATGAATTAACAGGAGATAATGTAGGTCCACTAATACTCAAGAAGAAAGAAGTATAGCAGATACTTCATCTACATCACGACTGATAAAAAGTCTTTTATACTGTTGTAGTTGCAAGGGGCAGCGTTTTATGTGATTGATATGATTCAGTTTCATGATTGCTGTAGATTTCTTTTTGGAATAAACTGCATTTAGACAGTGATGAATTTGTCACTGTTTTGGTACATTATTCAGAAGAATTTTGCCTGCTTTGTAAAACTGTAAAGTACCTATCTCTGTAAATAAGTCATTTATTTCAAGAATAAATTGACTTTCTACAATTATGCCTTTTTTGTATAACCATACAATTATAAAACTGCCATTAATTCAAGTGATGTTAAATGCACTTTTCTGTTGAGTTTGTTCTGCTGAGAAATCATGTTTTACTTTGCTTTTCAGGAACAAATTTAAATGTACTTAAGTGAGGGAGAAAAAGATACCTCCTTTGTGTATATATATTCAGGCAGCAGATCAGTGTTAAGCCATGCAAGCTGAAGGTCTGGCCTGCGTGGTGCCTGAGTGGGCAGTTCGTTGGTCTTACACAAAGCAGCCCAGCTCAGACAAACCCCACACTGCTGGAAAGTTTCACACAGCATCCCAGGTGGAGTGCTGGCAGTTCCAGCCATATATAAACCAAACTATTGAGCAGGTCAGCCACAAACATTACTCCTGTATTTTGGGCCCTGTGGTGATGATAAGGAAACAAAATTTGCCTCCTGCAAGTTCACTTGCACTGTAGTCACTATTTTTTGCAATGGGAATTTTCAGGGGATGAATGGGTTAAGAGACAGAATGGAGGATGCAGAGCTGAGCTGTTCTCTTGGCTTGTTACCCGTTCAGAATTATTATTTAGGCAAGTCAGAACATTGCTGTGGTGAGGCTTAATTTCAGATGCAGATAATTACTACTTACCTAACTGCTAGATTTCTAATTAATTGTTCTAAAGTGCTTCATTCTGTCATGAAATGGTGTATCTATCAGTTTAAAAATAAAAATTTGGTCCATGCTATAGTTTCAGACAATGGTATCATGACAGATCTCACCCATTCCTTAACAGCATTTCATTTGACCCATTGTTAGGTGGGAAGCCCCAGAGCTGTTGCCAAAGCTGATCACCACAGTGCTGAAACAGAAAGCTGTCCTCACATAAGGGCTGTTGCAGCAGCAGCAGAATTAAGGTAGATCATTCCTGATCCATTCGTGACAGTTGTAGTTCTAGGTTCCAAAACCTCTTGCCTTCGGCAAGCGATGGCAGATTTGGATGTGGCTATGTGTTAAATGCCTGCTTTTACAAAGTGTGTAACAGAACCATGGTATAATGTTTATTGTTTAAATGTTTCATCGTGGTCTTACCTTAATGGATGAGCAACCATAAATGTATTAGGATATAAACATTTATAATGGAGAAAAATATATAAAGGTAAGTGTCTTATACTCAATTTTCATTTACAAATGTATATAGAATACCAAACCCCAGTTCTTGGGTTTGGTGAAGAAATTACTGTGAAATACAAAGCGCTGTCTTGGACATCGTTTTTCAGGGTTCAAAAACCACAGTCTGCTGTAGCAGACTTATTAGACAGAGGCCTGTGTGTGCTTCCAGCTTTTATCAGGATACTTCTGTATTTGGACAGTTTGGTTTCCTCTGAAATCACAATCAAACCTGTTAAATTAAGACAAACCTTGTTAAAGTGAGTGATACAGCAACATGGTTTTGTTTCTCCCAAAAAGCTCCTTGAAGAGAAGAACAGTGTAAGGTTTAACCTCTTCACTCCGTCTTTAACACAGCCTGATTAAGTAATTATTTTTTTCTCCCTATTTGCTCTTAAAAGAGATAATTTAGCAGCAATCTACAAATATGGCTATAGGATAAACAAGGACAGTTTGTTTATTTGTGCTTGTATCTGTAAGGGAATGGAACAAATTTGTAGTGTTGCAAGAGCAAGTCACAGTTCTTTTGCAGAAAGAACATTTTAGTAATTTCCACAAGCTAATAGTATAATGAGAATCAGAAGCAAGATAAATCATAATTTCCTTGCATTTCAAAATCTGTCAAGGTAATTCCGTCTCATGTCCACAGCACTTTCTATAGAAAATCTCAAAGAATTTACTAATCTGTTCTGTCTAAAGTCTGCAGAGATAGACAGCTAAGAGCTAAAGAGCTCTGTATCTCACCAGCAACTGAGAAGTTGTACCAGTTACCTGACTTTTCTAATCTAATTGGGAAGCTCCACAGACAGAAGTAAATTTGCCCTACATTCCAATAAAGACCAGAACTAAGGTTAGGACCAGGTCTTCAGTCTTGATGGAAAGTCTGGGGAAACTGAAATCAGCATATTGTGACACCTTTTTACAAGAACAGTAATGTTTTCCTTTCTTTTCGTAATTAATTTGAACATGGTTATAACAGACTACAAATAAACTTGTAAAACAGTTTTAGAGAAAGGTGTCCGACTTGGGACAACTACTAGACAAAGTTAATGTAACTGAAGTGCAATTGACTAAAAATCTGATCTCTTGCACTCTTTATTTAAAAAGCAAGATGCAAAAACTATCATCCATTTTGTGGCTGTATTACACCATGACTGTTTCACAGTTAATTTTAGGCTTCAGTTTAAATTGCATAAAAAGCTCAGTTTGGCTGAAAAAGAGTAAGCACTGAGTATAATCACATCAACATCACATCCCCTGGCCTGTGCAACTCCCTGTTTGCAGATACACAGTTCTGTCTTTTCCCATATTCTGCCTGCTGTAAGTGCCGGATGCTGGCTGCTGGGAATGCTTTCTGCTGTCAGACCATTCTGCTGCAGAGGTTCTTCTGAACCCTCTGGAACAGCACACTCAGAGTTCCTCACACTATGCCTGTGATTATGTCTGCATGACAGCAGGACTCTCTGGTTATCAGTTACTGCACACTGTGCTCTGATTTTATTTCCCGCAAATAAGAGACTACCATGGCACAATGATTACACTGGCTTGAATTTATGCCTTATTCACTAATGATTTTCATGGCATTCTGTTAAAAGGGAGGTGGTCTTTAATGTCATGCTTCACCCGTACTCTGATAAAAACTGAAACCGAATCTCTCAAAGTTAGTTGCTATTTAAAAGCAACTGAAATTGTCATGACACTTACTAAAAAACCCCATTCTCTTAAGTACTTAGTCCTGATAAATCATTTAATGAAAAGATGCAAGTGTTTTCTTCCTTTGTAGAAGACAAGGAAAGGGAACATTATAAAGCATTAAAGCTTTTAATTTTAGATCTGCAGTGTATGTTATAGCTCCAGCCTGATACTTTTTGAAGATTTAATAAAAGGTGGGGGAAAGGGGTCTCATGAGAAATACACACATAAAATGGCAGGGAAAGAAAAATTGATTCAATCTGACTTGGATTACCAAAAAAGATGACAAGTGTTCATTGGTATATGGTATTATTCAGAATTGTGGAAGAGATCCAATGCATAACTGAGAGCACACTGAGGTTAAAGGAACAGGTAAATCCGATTTCTGAGATGCTGTTTTGCTGGTGAGGAAGTATTAGAGGCTATCACAAACAAGAGCTCTTCATCAGAGGTTTGCTTTTGTACTTAAGGTTGTGTCCAAATTTAAAGGGCTGTAATCATTACAACATTACACTTCTGTTACTGAACACATTCCAAATTTGGCATTGTGATCCCTGTGGCAGGATTCTACTTCTTATAAAACTTCACAAAGAAGTGAACTCCTGTAAATTTTACTCAAGTAGAACTATTTTATAGACAGTCACTGATGAAATGAACACTGTATTTTCTCATCTTGTCAGCTTTACCAACATCACAATTTCCAAATACTTAACCTCTTATTAAAACTACACGTATTTCACAAAATCATAGAATCAATGAGGTTGGAAAAGACCTCTGAGATAACTGGATCCAACCTATGACCACCATGTCAGTGTCATGTCCAGTCTTTACTTAACACCTCCAGGGGAGATGATTCCACCACCTTCCTGAGCAGTCCATTTCACTGTTTTAACAACTCCTTCTGTGAAGAAATTCCTCCTAATATCCAAATTAAACCTCCCCTAGTAAGGCTTAAGACTCTAGCCTCTCATCCTGTCACTTTCTGTGATGAGAAGAGGCTGACCCCCAGCTGGCTACACCTCCTCTCAGGGAGTTGAAGAGCACTAAGGTGACCCCTGAGCCTCCTCTTCTCCAGGCTAAACATGCCCAGCTCCCTCAGCTGCCTCTCACCAGAGCTGAGCTCCAGACCTTTCCCCAGCTCTGTTCCCTTCTCTGGACACGCTCCAGCCCCTCAATGCCCTTCTCGTAGTGAGGGGCCCAGGACTGGACACAGCTCTTGAGGTGCAGAGCACAGGGGGACAATCCCTGCCCTGCTCCTGCTGGCCGCACTGTGGCTGATACAGGCCAGGACGCCCTTGGCCTCCCTGGCCCCTGGGCACAGCGGGCTCACGTTCAGCTGTTGTCACCAGCACCCCCAGGTCCTTTTCCACTGGGCAGCTTCCCAGCCACTCTGTCCCCAGCCTGTGGCACTGCCTGCGGTTGCTGTGACCCAAGGGCAGGACTTGGCCCTGCTGAACCTCATTCCATTGGTCTCAGCCCATCGATCCAGCCTGTCCAGGTGCCCTGCAGAGCCTTCCTACCCTCCAGCAGATCAACATTGCCACCCAACTTGGTGCTGTCCATGGATTTACTGGGGGTGCTCTCAATCCCCTCATGCAGATCGTCAGTAAAGACACTGAACAGGACTGGGCCAGGGGGACACCAGGAGTGCATGTGAAGTAGGCAGAACAGGCACAGGAGTCCAGGTATACTAAATAATGACCAAGCACAGCACTCTTAACAATTGCTCCAGCTTCAAACCCATCCGGTGCAGTTTGAAAGGATCTTCCTTCCAGGTCAGGAAACAAACTGAAGATGGTACATTCTCGAGGAAGCAGAGGGAAGAGCAGTGTGCATAGTTAGAAAAAATAATGTACTTGACAACTGTTAAGGGAAAACTTACCAAAGAATTTGCTGGTGTTTTTATCATTGTGCTGGAACTGCAGGCTATGCAATCTAAGTATGTCTCAGGAAGCTGTCTTTTTGCTTAGAGAGTCTTATTCAAACGCATGCATATTGAGCTGTATACAGCTCATCTGTATGGCATATGACTCTCTGCAAATAGTACAGTGTCAACATTAGAAGTATTTAAGTAGTTAAAAGTATTATTGTAAATTTTTTGTTGTGTGTAGTAAAAATTTAAATGCTAAAGTAGAAATTATTAGTCCTTACTAATGCCAAAATCTAGACACCATCAAATGTATTCTGCACAGTATCCTGCAGAATGAGTTCAGTGAACTGTAGTGTAGAAATCTGCAGGAGGCTGTTGTCCACCTCAGTTACAGGCACAATCTAGTAGCCCTTCAAAAAAAATAACAAAGTAAATTCCAGTTTCTGAGCAATGCTGTACTGACCCCATGCCTCAGAATGGATTTACCAACAACTTACTTGGAGCTAGTTACTTGTACAAAATTTAGCAGAGGCAGACAGATTTGCTGGTATCTGTCAAATGGCACCAGACCTAAATGGCAAGAGCAGGATTTTGATCAACAGAGGTCACTCCTTGCTGTAGGACAGCATCTCCTCCTTTACATCATATTGTGTGAAAGCTGTGGTGCACAGGTGAAGAAGCAGCCATCCCAATCCCATACAACCCTCCCATAACCCTCATCTCATTTTCAGGCTCTGTTCTTTCTTCTGTCAGCAACAACATCTCTATTACTACAGTCTATGATGGCCCCAACTGTCTCTTTGAGCATGTAAGTACCACTTGCTGTTCCTTGTTACGACAAAAGCTGACAGTCCTGGAAGGCACAAAGGAGTGCCTCAGCTGTGAGGAAGAACAGCAATAGGAGAAGGCAAGTTTTGGAATGCAAATGAGGAAGGAGAGGGAATCACCAACCCATGGCAGGACTTGTTCACTATGTGTCAGTAATCTCCTACCTAGAAGTTTTTTTCTTTGAGTTGTGGAACTTGTCATCTCACACCCCAGTTTCAACCATCAAGAAGTTATTCACATTAGTCTCCAATTTTTTCTGTTTATATTCTACCTCATGACTCCACTCCATGTCTCAACAGTTCTGACCCTCTCCCTGGGTCCTCTCCTCTCACCACCCACACATTTCAAGTAACTCTTGACTCCTAACTTCTCAGTAACTAACTCACTGAGATGATGAATAAGGTCATCTCATTCACTGTATGTTCAGCTACTTCATCTGAAGGCACCATCATCAAATAACAATGTTTTATAGAACTCCACTAGGGCTGCTTTAAAAATAGCAGGGGTAACTGATAGTTTTAGGTTCCTCTAGCAAGATCAGAGACATGCCATCTTTACTCAACAAAAGTGCCATGGTTGAAGGACAAGTCTGCTGTAGTTGTAGTTGTCTATCTTAAGAAGGTTCACAGGCCTCTGCCTCTTCTCCAATCTCTGCACCTTCCTCATCCTCCTTGCTATTTGTCTGAGCCTTCTGCAAAAGTCTGGGTCCTGCCAAGCCGATAACCAGGGCTCCAACTGGAGCAGTGATCAAGATAGCCAAGAAAGCCACTGTCAGTACATCCATTCCATACTTTTCCAGTTGCTCATCTTGATGTTGTCTTGCAGTATCCAGGGCAAGAGAACCTATTGCAGCCTGCAGGGAAGAAAACATTGTTGAGGTGTGGCAAGTAATCTTTAGCACTGAATGAGGAAAAAAGGGAACCTATCCTTAGTCAACATTTCACATAAATTTGACATTTTTAGTACATTCAAACCATTTGTTTCTAGGCTGTACATAGCAAAGTAAACATTATATTACACCTATGAGAACAACTTTCACTTGACTATGCTTCAAATTTCCTAAGCTAATGAATTTATCTGTGTGGTTTCCTCCTGTGAAGAACACTGCTTAGCTGCCATTTTTTCCACATTTCTGGAGAATTTATGATTAATGAAATAGGCCAGTATATTGTGTATTGCAGCTGTTAAAATGCCATACTTGGAGAATGTATCCTCATAATAGTCAATCAGTGGCAGCTTCTGAAAATTTAATTCACTGATCATCTAATAAACCTTGCCTGTTTTGATTATTAATTTTGTTTGCAAGTAATCATGCTATGCAAAGTCTAACTGACTTTACAATCACTGAAATAAAGGAGCAGGAATGTTGCCAGCCAGAGGAATGTCTATTAATATGGCTCTCAGACTACTCCTTACCAAAATAGTCACAAACTGAAACCCATTCTGAGTCCTGATGTGACTGTCCTTGCAGACACTTCATGTGTGAGAGGGAAATGCTTTTACCTTTGAGAGTTCTCAGAATCTGTATGTGAAGACACGATAATCAGTAATGGCTGAGAAATTGTTACATTTCCTGGGGTATATGTACAATTCACTGCCATTATTAAGAGTAAACCCAGGATGCAAGCAGAACACCGGCACACAGAAAGTTCTCCACACACTTTTCAAGCATCTAGTGTGTTTTAGAGTATGAACAGTCAGCTGTCATTGAGCCTGAACCTTTCCCTGCTTACTGCTGTGCTAGTTACAGGGAGCTTTGCTAAAGAAAACAGATTTAGCCTGGAATTAAAGTGATGTGGATTGTTTACCTGGACAGTGGCTTTGGGAATCCATGCCAGTGAGACAAATACCTTCTCCTTGAAATTAAACCCAGCAAAAGACACCATCAGGAACGTTGCTATGATTCGCACAACTAGGGCAATGCCTAATATAGCAACACAGAGCCCTGCAAGAGACAAACACTTCTCAGTACTTCTGTGCATGGGTGCTTTGGGTTTTTTAATTTTGTTTTGGGTTAGCTATAGTCTGTTTTGGTTTAGGTATCTTTATAGAGTTTTTTTGAAGCTCATAATGAAAGCTGGACAATTTGTGAATGACCTTACCAACAGTTTCAGGCCTGAGAGATGTAACAGATACTTCTGCTCCAATTAAACCAAAAAGAAAAGGTTGAAAGATATTCCATGCAACTGCCACAATTTTTTCTATTTCCCTCTGCAATAAAAACAAAAGTAATCTGTAAATTCACAAAAAGATGGCCAAGCAGCCACAACAGTTAAGTAATCATAGGACAAAGTGATAATGTTTCATACAGATTGTCCAAAATTGCTCCTTTTTCTTCGACCTAATACTAAAATATTCAAAATCAGTTGTACACCTTTTGAAGGTCAGACTGCATTTAGCTGTCTTAGTACATAAATATGTGATGTCTTGAGAGGAGAATTAAAAAGCACTGGCGTTTGAACAGTAACAGAGCAGTTTCCAGACAAGAGGATAAAAAGAAAGCACTGCTGATTTTCAGTATTTAGAAAGATGGCATTTCAACAGCTTTGCCATGAAGTTTCTGAGCCTTTGGGAACTGCATGACTAAACATGTTCTTCCATTTGTAGCTGAGCAGAGTCAGACTCTCCCAAGTCTCAGTCCTGACCTAACTCTGTTCGTGCTGCACTCAGTCAGAGGCCTCTCTCCATGGCAGCAGGAGCAAAGTCAGTCTGAGCAAGTCTGAAATCACATACCAGGAACAAGTGCTGAACTTTCCACTGCAATACAGTGTATTCAAACAAAACCATATTTTTTCCTCATGTTTGAAGTTGACACAGTTTTCCTAAAACAACTGCTGCCAGGATAAACGGGAATATTCCACTTACATGAAAAGGTACACATAACATATCAAATAGCACTTGTCTTTTAATTAAGTGGGTTCTACAATAGCAAATGAACCTTCAGGCTGGCGTGTGTGGAAAGTATAAGTGCAGTGCTCTGTCACTTAATAATCAGTCCAGGGCCTAGACATGTCCCATCCTTGGTATTCTCTTTGGGACTGATCCTGCAACACTTCTTGCTCTTCCGTCAAAGGAATGGTAGGTTACAGTAATACAAAAACTTATGTAACCTTAAAGAAAATGAGGTGGAAATATATATATCTAAACATTTCAGCCTATTTACCGCCCATTTGACTGTCCAGGAAGAGGTTGAAATGTTCATTGTTCTCTGCAGACAGTGTTTGTCAAGTCCATGGACAATGCGAGGCAGTGGCCTTGGAGAAGCTCAGCAGGAACCTTGGTAATATATTGAGTACACAGACACCTCTATCTCTATCTGAGAAAAAAAGAGCTAAGGCATTTGACATCAATATACTTAAGGCCATGAAGCTCCATTTACAGATCAAAGTAAGTTGAACTAAACCTTTACAGACTGCATATACTCTTTTAAATTCCTTTCTCCTGAAATGGTTTAGAAGCTTTTCAGTAGAGACCTTGATCAGTTGTAATGTCCTTAATTAGTTAAGTCTCAAGAAGAGTTTTTCATCCTTTAAAGTTGTACAATCTTAGTTTCTTTTCATTGTTCTAACAAATCTTGATATCTTAGTAAAGCCAGGGTCAAGATGGAGATAATAACATGGACTCTACTATATCTAATCCTATTTCCTTTTTCTTCCCCTTCTCCTACTGAATTTCACAAAGCTATAGTGGTGGAGAGAAAGATGCCCTCAAAACATTAAATGTAGACGGTGTCAAGCAAAAGAGGCAGTCAGACATAGCAAGGTACAGAAATTGGGGAAGCAGCAGTAAGATGAAGTAGGCTAGTACCTAAGAAAAAGCAGTCTTTTGTATGGTTTTTGTATGGCCTCACATCATCATTTATTGTGTGCACCCTGCTCTTCAAGTTAACCAAATTACACTGTCTGGGATTTGGGAAACATGAAAGAGGATAGCTAATCACCGCTTTTCATTTCACCCCCTCCAAACCACAGAGAACAAACCCTCAGAATACTCAGGCCCTGTCCACAATTGGATCTTGGACACCCATCTGTAAATTTTACTGTAAAGGGACTGTGTACAGACACTCACACAGCTGGGAATTAAAGCTTTGGATTGCTACTGTCAAGTGCCTTCACAACTAAGTCTCCTTCATATGGCTTAAGATGTCTAAGAAACGCTAAGCATTTCTCAGTCAGTACACCAGGCTCTGTATTGGCATACATATTGCTCTGCTGACAATACATGCTAACTTTCTGGCATGGAAAATACTAAAAACTTCCAAAACAAATGTAGAATGTGCAGCTTGGTTTGATGGGGGGGTTTTGTTTGTTTGTTTTAAAAAATCTATACACTACTAATGTTTCACAAATATACCATTACCACTCCTGACAGAAATACAGGCTCCTGCCAGGTTGTATATTCACCAGACTTTGGATATGGTGTGCTTCTTATGTAAATATTCACCTTTTCATCAGACCATCCCACACCTGCAACAAAAGCTAAGACTAATGTGCAGAGCCCTCCTGATCCAGGGAAGCCAAAGTAGATGCTGCCAAAAACAGCAAACACAGACAGTCCAAGTACAAAACATGATCTCTTCCATGCCAAAGATGCCTGCAGCCGAGGAAAGAGACAAACAAAAAAGTGAATTTCTTTCAGAAATGGGGAGAAAAGGTTACTCCTGTTAATTTTGAAAAGAAAATTAAAAATTAACAATTTTGAATGAATCAAAGCTTTCAAGTGAGACTTGAACTGCTCAGTTCGATTGAGGACTTTTTTCAGACATAAATTCCTAAGAATACAAATTTTGAGAATGTAATTTTTCCTCTGCCCATCCAAATTGCCACTAGGCTATTTTTATCACAAGGAACATGATTCTCTGTTTCAGCAGCTGTGCCTTAACTCTGCAACAGCAGGATTTTCTACCTGTGTAGCCAAGTATTCCAACAGTTCATCCAAGGAAAGGCGAAATCTTTGCCACCAGGTGTTTTTAAGGACAAGTCAAACATTTGCCAGGAATAATCTAGTTTTATTTCATTCAATCTTACATCAAACAGTTACCTATCATTGTTCCTCAATTCTATCTAGCTGTTTACCTCTTGTAAACACTCACACTTCTTACATTATTTAATAAGAAAATTTGAAGCCACTGAGGGCAACAGATGCTCTGAATACTTTGGTATACTCCTCTGATGACTTTGGTAGTCCAGAGCACATCTACATTCTTCTACAATTTTGTGTTCATTTAATTATCCCTTGATAGAAAATTCATCTACCACTTTCTATAAATGTAATTTTTATGGAAAGTAACACATCCTAATTAATACTAATGATATGATCAATCCCTTAAAACCTCTAATACATCTGCTTTATTAATTTTTAATCTTAGGCCTACTGGATACATCTTAAATAAGTATATGTGTCCTGTATCAATCTAATTAATTATTATTGACTGCCTGAAATCAGGGTATCAGACCTTTCCTCCATTTCCACTACCTTCAATGAGAGCAGGATGGTGAGCTGGATTCTGAACTTCCATCAGGAAGGACTGTGAGATCATACATTATTATTGGTGCAGTAAATAAATAGTCACCTTTAAAACACATCCTCACTTGACAGGTTTTGCAATCTGGAAGCTGCTAGCACTGTAAAAAGCTTTACCCAAAGCAGCTTCACATGAAGCTTGTAAATTAATAACTAAATAATAACTAAAGAAAAGAATCCCTTAGCAAAGAATCACTTAATTATATTTTTTGTTGTTGTTGTTTTTTAACTAGGTTTTTACCTGATCATGGCTTGGGAAATACCGAATAAACATTCCCAGAATTCCCCCAGCTGCTATGCCAACAGCAACCTCCAGCACTCCACGGAGCACATTGTACAGAGTAGAACCTATTTCGCAAAAGAAAAACATGCTCAGTAAGCCATACACAGACCTTCACTCAAATCATGCTCTAGACCTATGAGGGTGATTCCAGGACAGTGTCTGCTTTAAATTATTTGGGGCAAAGGAGTTCAGGAGGGAACCTATGGGCCTGGAGGAAATGGATGGTGCAACTTTCTTTCTCTGAAAGCTCATGCCAAGAAAGTGTGCAAGAGAAGTGAGAAAGAAATAGTCACTGTAAGAACATTGCCAAACCCAGTGAAATTTCAAAGCATTATGTTGGGCATGTAGGGCCCAGACTTGGCAGCTAAGGGAGCAGTCAGGAAAAAATGTTCTCTGAAAGTTATTGTGACCCACAACTCAGAGCTGACAATGTTACACTAGCTTTTGAACATGGGTAATTTCTCAGTATTTAAGGCTATACATGAATTTTATAATGAGATGCCATGAATTTACAAACCAGTAAGCCGTAACAGAGCACACATTCTCCATAGTGTCACTGTTCTGCATTTCATCATGAACAGATTAACCAGCATACCAGAGGAGAAAGCCATCCCAAGGCAAGTGTTGAAGCCTGTGATAGCCAGAATGTCATCGATGCTGCCAGCTGCCATTAGCAAAGTTGGGACACCTTTCTCCACCCCATATCCTTCAGCTTGTAAAATCAGCATGGAGGGAACCACCACAGCAGGGGAGACTGCACCTAGAACAAAACTGAAAACATCTAAGTTCAGCATCTCAAAAAGGAAGCACTGAACTAAAAAAGCTTCAAAATGTTCTGACCTTAATTCTTTTGAAGTATAAACAAGCAGACCTTTACGTAAAGTATTTTCCTAACCTTTCCCCTCTAATTACAAGCAGGGATGTTTCTATGCAGATCTCCAATCAGCTCTTACTTTCTGCCCAACTCAGTAACATTAAAAGCAAAGGGCTCCACAGACTAAAACTGGAGTATCCACTGCAGGCCAGTTGCGCTCCCCGATAGATGCCTTGATTGTCCCATTTGGAAACCTGGTTCAGATGTGCTTATGACTCTGTAGCCCAGTTCCTTCTCACACAATTCAGTGTGTGTGAGAGAAGGAGTTCACCCATCTTGTTCTAGTGTATGGGTCTGGCCCAAGTCCACCAATTTAGATAGGACTAGATGGAAAAGGTCTTCTCTTGAAGGGTTTTACTCTGGAATATACCATGCCATAACCTTATCCTTGACTTGTAACAGGAAGACATCTCTCTATGTGCATTTCTCTGCATGGAAGTTCTGAATTCCAGTATGAACATTTTCCAAACTGTGGTATAATCTTCTGTCCCTAAAAACCACCCTGTGTTGTGGTTCAAGACTCAGGGATTGCACTATCCTTCTTCCTTCTTCAAGTACTTAGGTCACAAATACAGAAGAGTAATGATGCAAGTACTCCTCTGCAGCCTGAAAATATGACCTTTAAATTAGCCACAGAGCCAGACACGAATGGTAAGGAAAAGACCCACAGGGGCTAAGCACAGCTTCCCAACTGGCATTGAACTGAGGTCTCTGCTTGGCACAGAGAACTAACAACACTTGGATCATTTAGCTGCAGCCTGAAAACCAGCACTTTTGTCATACAGGAGAAAAGGCAGTACATTACCCTAATATAAATCCCCATTGCCACGGCAAATGCAGGAACAAGTAGGCAAGGACAGCAGCTGTGCTTGTTTCTGAGAGGCACGGTCCGAAAGCAAGCCGTAAACAGACAGCTTTGAGCTTCTTAAGAGCCTGCAATACAGGCACAATAGTGTCAGTACCCTTGGCTTTACAGAGAGGAAAAACATTAACAACCTGATCTGGCTTGTTAAAGAATCCTGTCCTGAGCTGCACTATAGGACATGACATGGCCTAAACTAGAGATTGGGCCAAGCCAAATCAGATTTGGATATAAAATTTCAAGCATGGCAGTTAATCTAGTTTTGACAAGATTCCTGAATGTCATGGGAAGGAGTGAGAGAAAATTCTGTTCAGCTTCTTGTCATTTGCTCCATCCACAAAATATTTTACTATAATCCCAGAAGCTGCATGAGCAACCCCAAAAATTGCCCCAAAATCTATCAACAAATTATAAAAAGTTGTAGAACTACATCAACTTGGCACAAGGAGCGAAGCATCTTTCAGCTGTCTTTCCCCTGATACGCGGAGATTAAGCTCCTTTTGGCTCAGCAACTTAAAAAAAATTTCTAAACTGGCATATTTTCTTGTAACAGTTGTCTTTAATAGTTAGTCATAAATGTGAATCTGCTAGGACAGGTCTCTAATTTTGACACAGAATTAAAACAAAACAGAACAAAATAAAACCAAAAAACCAGCGAGTTCCACTTTTTACCAGTCCAGTTTATCCCAGCATAATCAAGGGAATTATATGAGGAACAATTTTAACTCAGAATTACAAGAGGAACAATTTTCACTGCATCAAAGCATTGCCACACACAGAGTCCAAATGACAGTTTCATTGCCACAAGGAAGAAAAATGAGTCAAAAAGGAAGTTCCCTCAGCAAAAAAAAAAAAATTGTCATGAAATAGAAAGAAATGCAGTCTCACAGAACTGGACATCCAAGTTGTTTCTACCAACACACAAGCTCATACAAGCTTCAATGTCTTAGAAAATAAGGTGATGGTAACATAGGAAAACAGACATTTTCAATACTGACAAAACCTTATTTGCCTAAATAACTGAAGCACTGGCAACTGTCTAGTTTTTCTTGATTAAGAAAAATCTGTTTAGATGTTCTAAACTACTCATACTTTACCTAAGTTTTATATAAAACTCTGAGTGGTTCCTTCAGCAGACAGGGGCCAATCTGGTACAGCTTTACTTCAGCCAGCTCATTTTGAATAAACAAAACTCTGCCTTCATCAATTTATGAAATACCATGTTTCTTAGGGTGCAGAGACTATTTTTTGTTCACAGGACTGTTATGGGCTTCATTATGATGAGAATCATTGTTTCAATAGCACAGCAGGATTCATCTTTGCAATTAAAATATTTGCATTAAAATGGCAATGACTCAAAAAAAAAGTTTAAAAAATCACACTTTTTTTGGTTGGTTGGGTCTCTTGGATTTCTGGCCACACAAAAACATTCTCTTTCAAGGACTGGGGATCCCTTCTATTACTTCAAATTATCAGTAAAACCAACAGTGAGTTTGTCAGGGAGTGTAAACTCTTCCTGACAGACCATGACGGCGCGCATATCCTCAATTTGTTCTGCTCCCAAAATTCAGGAAATGAAAATAATCATAATATCGGTTTTCTTCAGGCGTTTTTTTTTTTTTTTTGATTGCTTGCCTACTGTACAAATCTAACTGCCAGTATTAACATAAATATAATTATACAACAGAAACTATGCTTTCTGTAATGATCTAATCTGCAGATGCTCCAAGACTGAGCAGTTCAATATTTTTAATGGAACCAGTTACTCAGTTTTTTTTGTTTACTATTGTATAGTCTGCCACCCAGAAACAGCTGGTGCCATACCTTTGGATCCAGGCCAAGTCCTGCTCGGGTCAAGATAATGGAAAGAGCAATATTCCTCAGTACTGCAGACCAGCGTAGGTTTATCTGGACAAAGTCACTGATGAATGGGGTATTTCGGATTAGGAAACCAGCAAGTAGCATCCCTTAAGTCAAAACAAATAAGCTCCTGTCAAATGATTTTTTTTTATAGCACAAGAAAAGCTTGGATAGCTTGCACAGCACTCTTAAAAACAGACACCATATAATGTTATAATGAGAGAAAAAGAAACCATTTATATTCTGAATTATTAGCCATGTGTTAACAATGGAACTGAGGCATGAGAAGAGATAAACATATCTGAAGCAGTGAAAGTGGCCTAAGAACACAGCATGTCACCAGTGAATAAATCAGCAGGATGCTGATACACAGCTTTAGTCTGAGTCAAAAGAATGCAGCTTTGTTGACCAGGTGCAGGTCATACTTACCTAAAAAAAGACACCTCTGCATCCTTAGAAGATTTTTTCTTGTTAGCTTGTTTTAATACAAAAATAGGAAGATCTTCTAATATTGTGTATTTACCTCAGAAATTGGGAATTGTTAAAAGTCCTCCTAAGTGTAAGAAATGCAGGTATCACAGGAACCATAATGCTGCATTCATTAGGAAATATAATCTAAACCAGTTCACCATGGACTAACTTAAACATTTTAAAGTGCTCTGGCAATGAAACTCTTACATGAAGAGGGGACGAAAAGGGGAAGAGAAATCAGAAACTTTGTCTTATCCTCTGTTTGAGCTACTTGCAAGATACGTTTTACAAATATTAGTAAAGCTGTCCAGAGACTTCCTGCAAAGCTGTCAAAGCCACAGCTCTGGAAGGGTATGGAAAAGTACAGGAAAAGTTGACTTTAAATATGGATCTGCAGAGATTCATTGTTAGTCTTGATGATTCAAAGATACACTCTTGTGTATCTATTTTTGTATTAGTCATGTTTAGAAACAGGAAACTAAAAAAGGACAAAAAGTAAACAAATCAGTGTGCTCAGGTTGGTCGCAGCTCAGTGTCAACCTTGACTGTGAACTTCATTTGTCCTGAACACTCTAAACTTTTAGAAACTGTTTCTACCACCTCCTGGAAAAAAAAACAGTGTCATAATTAATCTGTGGTACCTCATGACAATTATATCAGGTTGGCACTGTGATCACATGCTCTTTGCAATGTTTGCATGAGATCACTGAAACTACCCTGATCTAGAAATCTACTTAACAAAGTAAAAATGTCCATCTCAAAGGGTATCTTCACTGATTTGCACTGTTTCCTGCTGCAGAAACCTCTCTGCAATGTGCACCTAAAATATATTATGTGGTTGTTTCAGTCCTTTTTATCCTGAGAGGCTCACAAATAAGGTGCTAAACAGAATATTCACAGACATTGTCTATCTCATCTACTGAGTCATAGATTTCTCCAATTTTCCTCAAAGACTGGGGATCAGAACAATGAACTCTGTCCTAAACAACTCTAGAGACATGTGCTGTCATGCTGAAGTTTCTGTTGTCCAGTATTATTTGTCTCACTAGCAGTTTCATGCTCAACTCACAACTTTTAGATACAGATGTAATTAAAAAACTCCCAAACAATCAGAATCCAAATGGCCAGAAATACTTTTATTTGTTTAAGAGGGATGTTTACTTAGAAAGGGCAGACTCCCTGCGTGTGACATTCTGTTGTCATATTGCAGGCATGCATGCGATATGCAAAACCTCTCTGCCTCTCATTTGAATTTTTTTCCTCTGGTGAAATTAAGCAGCACAAGAGTGCACACAGTGCCTGGACAGAGCTGTGTGCAGAGCTCCTGCATGAGGCACAACACCAGCTGTGCAGGCAAACAGGATCACACCTGGGCACTGCAAGGCCACTCTGCCAAGGAGTTTTACTGTCAGTCAACAGCTTTACTCATTTATGCACTAAACATAGCAAGGGGACAGGATACAGCTGGTGAGAAGAACCTGGAGCTGCATTTCCACTTTCACTGACATCACAGCACTTCCAAATATTGTACTCATCTAAGCAAGTATAAAACCTCCTCTAGGAAAGAAACCTGAAAAGATTTTAAAGATGTCAGAATTACCATTATTTTCATCTCCCATTTCTGTTTTGCATTTTTATGTAAAATAAAATAGGATGTTGATGTGAAAAAAAAAGTTATGATTGAATCAGAAAAACTCTCGGCAGAAGAATTACTCCTTGTTATGAATTTATTTTCTCAGATTTCAATTATCTTGAGATAAAAGAAGGAGAAAAAAGAAATCCTTTGGACTACCAGTAGTAGGGAATTGCTGTCATGTTTTCTTTGGAAAATGTTTTCATTGTGTGAGCTACTAAAGAAACAACTGAGCAATAATTTTGCAAAGAGATTACTATTCTACTGTAAGATGATGTCTGGATTAAGATTCCTGTTTGGTATTATTAAACCCAGTTTTTAAGTAACTGTGACAGAAGGGTCTGAAGAACAATAAACTTTGAGTCTCTAGGCATAGAGTTCTCTGACCCACAAGAATTAAGAAGAGAGCCTTAGTTAATTTTACCTGAGCCAGTCTGGGAAATCTTGCACCTTTTCAGAGAGGACCAGAAAAAGTCATTTGGAAAAGCTACAGATTTTGAATGTGACACAGTTTATTTGTTACCAATCCAAACATCTCTGCCATACAGATACTACTTGATGGTTTAAACAAAACAAAATACGCAGGAAGAAAAGAAGGAAGGATATCTTACCCAGGAGAGCAGGGAGAGGGGGTAGTGTTCGTATTTTAATTAATCCAAAAATTTTACCTCCGATGACAGCAAAGAAATAAAGAAACAAAATTCCAAAGAGATTTCCACCTGGGAGACACTCAGCCCCAGTTATGGACCAAACCACAGCCCAAACCAGGACCACAAATGCAACTGGAACAAAACGAAAAACAATTACTATTTAATCATTTCTCAGAAATAACTTTGCTGTTAGATCACATTTGTTTTGCTATTAAAGAAAAAAGTTATGACTTCTAGAAATTAAATTACTTTTAGAAATGAAAATACTTACCTTAAAAATTAGTTTAATTGCAACAATGCAGTTAATCTTTGAGGGTCCCTAAACTGCTGTTCTGATTTTATAGATGCTAAAATACTTTCAAATTGGTAACAGGAACGTCATTAAATATCAAAATAAATATAGGGAGCATTGGTCTGCTGTGAAAAACACTTCTCAGGTTCCAAACTTAAAGCAAAGACTTTCACTAACTTATCTTGAATTTGCTTATCTTTCTTCAGCTACTTCAGAACCACAGCAAAATCTACTGCTGAGCAGCCCAGCATATCTTCAAGCTGATGACTGCAGCTCCAGTCTAAATTTTAAAATTAATTGAATTATTGAACATAATTTTTTGGCTGAATGTGTAGTGCAATACATTGTTATCCCTGGGAAAAATATTCTGAAGAGGGTCACATCTCTGGACATTTGGAATACAAATACTTCCCTTGATACAGCAATCAAAACAGGATAATACAGAGGGGAAAAAAATCCCTGAAAAATATTATGAGAATAGTGTGTGAAAGTATTATAAAATATGTGAAAACATTATGCTTTTTCAAGGTTGACATATCTCTTCCTACAGTTGTTTAATGAGAACAGGCATGCATACAAATAAAACAGAAGACTGAAGAGGAAGAAAAAAATGCGTTGAGTAAATGTCCTGCATTTTCAGACTGGAGTTTCCTTAATCTTACTTGAGGGTGACAGGGGGCAAAGGAAGATCAGTAGATTTCCAAATATTAAAAGCCTAAGAATTCCAAGTGGCTGTGGAAGCAAAGACACATGAAATGTCTTTTGTTAGGAAAAAGCTTAAATAATTGGCTAGCTAGGCACTTCTTTTGGGAGTTTTCAGTTTAGGACAAATTCTAAACAAAACAGATCCATTTGCCTTGTAGTGAGAACTCTTGGCTTTCCAAGCCTGTGGTATTAAGGACAAACTATCCAAACAAAAATTAGGAGGTCTTTCTTCTAATAAAAATAGTTTGCACTGCAAAAACACACCCTTACCATAGTAAATACATGAGACTGGAGGAACAAAAACTGTACATTCAAACCTTTGTCTGATTTTTTTTTCCTCTGGCTAAACCATTCAAACAACTTTGTGATAAGTAAAACACAGCTATTTCCATTCATTATTTTCAAGGACAGTGGACAGATATCATCCCATTCAGAGTAACATTTGCCATTTCACATTTTATTTAAACTCTGTCTCTCTTACCTACCATTTGTCACTGTTTGGGCCAATAAACCCTGAGGAGGACAAGCAAATATTTGCCTCCATGTTCTTGCAGGTAATGAAGACCCTGCTGTTGGTTCTGGAGGTTGCTGAGAGCAGTGATTCAAGAGAGCAGTTTCTTCTGTTTGTACATTCCCATCAGTACCTTTGGCATCTGCTGTTGGTCCCTGCTGAATGCAAACAAGGAGGCTCCCTCAGAAGTGGCACTGCATGTATTTGAAGCAGTGGGCAACTCCTGAAGTCAGCTGAGATGCACTGGCTACAGACGACTACGTTACCTAAACAACCACTACAAGAATGTCCAGTTTTAATACACTTTTACAATTTTGGCCCTGTGTTTGTTTTTCGCATGGCACAAAGAACTGCATGTGAGAAACTGCAGCACATTTGCTTTATATCTGCAACTGACGGCTCCTATCCCAATAGACACAGCACCTGTGCAATAACAATATTTGCATATTTGATGAAGAAGCAGGCCAGGCTCAGCTTGTCTTGCATACAAAACTAAACATTTATTAATATTTTCTACAATTTGATAAGGTCCTGCTTCCAGACTGGATTTCACAATACAGTTAATCATTAGCATCAATCCAGGGAGATAGTGCTTTTAATCAAACTCCTAAATAACTTATATTGCAAAGCCTTGAACCAAAATAACAAAACAAAGATAAAAGAAAAAGCACAGCTGGCCAGCACAAGATTTACTCACATGATGCATTGCTGGAAGGCTCAAGCTGGTAAGTCAAGGTAGAGATGGAGAAACACTACCCTCAGAGTTTACTACTGGGAGTAGTAAATACTACCCTTGAAGTTCCTTGAAGCTGTTCTCTTATACTGGTATATCTACTTATCCATATTCATAACCAAAGCACTTTTTGACCATTTTTGGATATGTCCCACTTAATTTTAGCATTATTTTTGACAAGTTAATCATCTGCCTTCCTGTATGATTATTCATGTCAGCATATTGTCATAATGTAGACATGGAATTCTGCTTATAATGTGGTTTGGCCCTCCTCCAGTAATAGTTCCACATTTCTGATTATTTTTCAGAAAATATATATACATATTCCTTACTCATAGTCATGATTGGAACACAGATCTCGTGAGCTTTCAGCATGGAGTTACTTGTTCACCCCATGATTTCATGATCACCACGTGAGTAAAGATGTGCCATACAGACATGAGATACACTCAATATTTTATGCTTACTTTTAAGTGCCTTTTACATTAAGAACTTTATTCTTAAAGGAAAAAGGAAAAGGAGGGTTCTCTCTGATTAGAACAATACTTTGAGATCCTAGTTAATTACCTCACTTTGCTCATGCATGGGAATCATGCCATTTCTCTCACATACTGATGGTTCAGAATCTTCAGTGTCATTTACATCTTCCTTTACCATTGCTGCAAACCTAAACAAAGAAATAAAGGTGAAAAAGTCAAAGAGAAGCAAATAACCACTATTTACCAAATGGATGACTTCTCAGTGATGTTGTCTTTTCCCTACAAATCAGCTGGAAAAATCCTCTCAGCCCAATTTCAAGATTAATGTTTTTTTAAGCTTAGAAATTCAAGCACAGAAAAAAAAAAATCTGAGTTTTAGATATCTGTGCTGACCTCTTCATTCTTTCTTTAAAGTATGGCTGTAATACATTTTTATCTATTTGTGCCTCCTTTCAGCACATAATAAAGGTTATTTGCTGTCAGCACCATTTAGCAGGACCATTAGTTCTGGAAGTGTCACAGGCCCTGTGTACATGTCAGTGCAAGTGACCATTTAATAAAGTTAGAACCACTATAGTTTCTAAAACTCTAAGAGGTGTCTGAAGCTTCAGGAGGGGACACTTTCCCCCAAACTTACACCTGACTGATCCAGGTTGATTTTCTGAGGAATTTAAAGATCGTGTGTCTGTTACATGTTACTAGTTACAAACACATTGAGTATCTATGAAATGAAGAGGCCTGTTTGAATAAAGATCAGGACTTTTCAGAGCTTGCAGCCTGATTAAACATTGCTCTGATTATATCCCATGGATACACTGAGTGGAGACACTTCTCAGAATGGGAAATAAGAGCCAAGTCATTTGTGGATAATTAACACTGTATTTGCTCACTCTAACTGGTCCACTTTTTGTCCCACAGATTCTAAACGAGATATGGCAGTGTACTTGTTTTGTATGTCAGATATTTTTTGGTGCACATATTTACTGGAATTTCAGAAGTGTGAGCCATCAAGGGAGGCAGGCATGTATCTGGAGACAAGGCTTGGCAGTGTTCTCTCTTACAGCAAAGGCTGGCATACATTCTCTATCAGCTAAATTTCTTTCAAGTCTTTTACATTGTTCTGGTCATATAAAGTACCAGTGAAGTTAAGTAGGAACTTCTGAGCCAAGAAATTCCTTCCTTGCTAGATGGTTGGAAGTAAGTCAGAGCTGATTCTCACAATTATCAAGCCTCAGGTTCAAAATGAAATATTTGATATTTGGGAATGGCTGATACCATAAAGAAGGGCCATTCTAACACCTATGAGGTTTTGTTTGAGCTGTTCTGATATGAAACCGGCCTGAGCCATGACCAAGGCATAGAAGAATACAGAGCCATAGAAAAACACCTTCAGTGTGTTTTAAGTTAACAGTTTTGCTTTTTTTTCCTTTCCTTTTTAAAGGTGTTTATTTACTCCATTTGCAGTACTTTTCTGTATTTTTAATTAGTACTTGTAGAAATAGTTGTGGTTTTAGGGTTTTTTTTTAATGACACCTGTGATACTTTTGGGTGGGGCGTTGTTGTTGTTGGTGTTGTTGTTGTTTTATTCTTTCATTGCGACTGGGAATTCACAAATGCCAGTCTTCCTAACTGTAACAGAAAGTATCAGCAACTTACCAGTGCCTTCCTCCTTTGCTTCACTGACCACTTTCCCAGGGTGGATTTAGGTGCTTAATTTTGCACTTGGTTTGTGTGCAAGCAAAGGACTGAAGGATATTGTTCTCCATCCAGCTTTGTCCAGATCAGTCATGTAGCTGTTGACACAAAATACATTAACACTTCTGAGAAAGGCAAGGCCACCTCGCCACAGCTTCAGCTCTTGAAAGCCCTGTTCACAGCAGCCTGTGGGACAGGAAACATTGACTAAGTAGGGATATTGAATATTCTGTTTAACAGGAATGGTTTCAGGGAGTGAATGAGGAATCTAACTGTTGTTATCTGTTTTGTGGCAGGTCTTCACTGTGTTGGCCAGGATCAAGAACCTACTTTCAAGAACTGTCCCTTGGATCAACGGGACCAAAGTGAGTAGTTAGTGTACTTATGTCAGCATGGGTCTTTTGGAAGTTCACAGGTTTTGGGATTTTTTTGAGGGGAGACAGGGTTGTTTTGGTTTTTCAGTTTCATGTTCTATGCCAACAAAAATCGGTGATTGAGAAATCACTGAGTGGAATTTATACCTCACGGTTAAGGCCTAGCCCATGGAAACCAGCCATTTTAGTACCTCCCTGTAAAATACACTTTTCCCGTTTTAAAAGCAGAAAGGTTTGTATTAGATCCTCTCATTTCTGTTGTTTTTGAATGGGTGGAGAGGGAGAGCTGACTGACAGGGGCAGCATGTGCATGCCGAAGGCATGACTGACCTCTGCTGCCTGGGTCCTCTCAGCATTCTGCCTTGCACTCAGAAGGTACAGAAAGCAATGCAAATGAAATACCACAAACACCACCAGAGCAGAGCAACCGGCACTCAGAATACATAACCATTAAAACACCCAAACCATCATTATCCACAAAAAGGCGCCAAGTAAACCCGGGAGCAGCCTCCTGCCTGCCACGCCTGCTCTCAGCTCCCGTCACCGCTCCTGCTGCAGGGGATGGGGATGCAAGGAGACGAAAGGGGCAGAAAACTCACCTGGGGCGCGGCGGGGCCCAGAGCGAGGGACGCGCTCCCCGCGCAGCTGGAGCCGGGGACCGGGAGGGCAGCGCCGGGAGCTCCGCGGGATCGGCTCCGGCTGCTCCTCCCCCGCTGCTGCTGCTGGCGCTACAGGCCCTCCTGCACAGCCACGGCCCTCCCGGGCCTGCAGCCGGGAGTGCCGCAGCGCCTCCGCCTGCCTTGCGGAGTGGGTCACCGCGGGAAAGGCGGCAGCTGGCCGTGGTCCCAGCTGCCAGCTTGGCGGGGGCCATGGACCAGACCTGTGAAAAAGGCATATTGTATATGTGGCTCTACGCAGATATTTACTATATGTAATCTGATAGATAGAAAAGTTATACTATATTAACATTAGAATAATATAGTGAATGTAGTTTTGTAATTAACAGTAAGTTATAGTACAATAGAAGCTGTGTATGTGTGTTATATTTTTTTGCTCAAGAAGAGAAATTCCTCAGCACAGAGATAACATTCACAGAGGCCCCTAAACCTTACAGAGGCCTCTAAACCTTCTAGTGAAGAAGAATTTATGGCCTCTTATCCACAGAACCTAACTTTCTCAAGGACGTATGCTCTCATGCGTTCTTTTAATTAACAGAAAACTTTTGTGACAAGAAACAGCTGAAAATTACTCGTTTTACGTAAGATATGAATAGTCATAAACTGAAGGCTTAAAAAAGAAGACTTCTCTTTGTTCGGGGCCCTTCTCCTTCCTAGCCTTTGTCTGGGAGGGAGGGGGGACAAAAGCCCGGGCTGCCTTCTTTGCTCTTATTTGTCTCATTATTTGTCCTGTCTCTGAAAACTTTTTTTAAACTTTTATTATTGTATTAATATTTTTGTAACCAATTTTTATTCTATATTAAATATTCATAAATTTCAAAAAAAACGAGTGATTGGCATTTATCACAATTTGGTAGCAGAGGATGGTTTAAAATACCCCACTGCGGGTGCTGTGGGAGGATTAGAGACCAGGGAGACGCGTCCCGCCTGCATTAGGCGGCCCCGGCTCTGGTCCTCGCAGAGTACCCCAGAAAGGGGTAAGATCCAAGGACAAAGGGAGACAATAAGGCAAAGAGAAGGGAAAGAATTCCCTAAAAACCGCGGTAACCAGCTCCTAACATCAAAGTGTACACGAAGAATAAAGACCCAAGGACAACGGAGTGGTAAGAATTGCTGGGACTGGGGGGGGCAGCGCTTGGCGCGGAACGGGGGCTGAAAGTGTGTGTGCCTGAGAGGCGGGCTGGGGTAACACCCAGACCTTCCAAGCGAGAGCGGAGTCCCCTACGCTGCGGTTCCGTTGTCCCGCGAGGGAGGCGGCCAGCACCGGGACGAAAGTGAATGATAAAAAGGAGTGAGAGAAACCCCCCAGGAAAAAGGTAAAGTGTGTGAAAAAGGGGACCCTAAAAAAAAAAAAAAAAAAAAAATAAAAAAAAAAATAAACCCAAGAGCACCTGAGGTTGGGAAGGGAGAACCCCCCAACACTGTCAGATTGAGGGTTTTGATAACCAGCTGGATTGGAGGAAGCAATTCCGAGACATCCAGGGTTATGTTAAATTCTGCAGAATCTAGGAAATAAACCCAAGAGCACCTGAGGTTGGGAAGGGAGAACCCCCCAACACTGTCAGATTGAGGGTTTTGATAACCAGCTGGATTGGAGGAAGCAATTCCGAGACATCCAGGGTTATGTTAAATTCTGCAGAATCTAGGAAATAAACCCAAGAGCACCTGAGGTTGGGAAGGGAGAACCCCCCAACACTGTCAGATTGAGGGTTTTGATAACCAGCTGGATTGGAGGAAGCAATTCCGAGACATCCAGGGTTATGTTAAATTCTGCAGAATCTAGGAAATAAACCCAAGAGCACCTGAGGTTGGGAAGGGAGAACCCCCCAACACTGTCAGATTGAGGGTTTTGATAACCAGCTGGATTGGAGGAAGCAATTCCGAGACATCCAGGGTTATGTTAAATTCTGCAGAATCTAGGAAATAAACCCAAGAGCACCTGAGGTTGGGAAGGGAGAACCCCCCAACACTGTCAGATTGAGGGTTTTGATAACCAGCTGGATTGGAGGAAGCAATTCCGAGACATCCAAGGTTATGTTAAATTCTGCAGAATCTAGGAAATAAACCCAAGAGCACCTGAGGTTGGGAAGGGAGAACCCCCCAACACTGTCAGATTGAGGGTTTTGATAACCAGCTGGATTGGAGGAAGCAATTCCGAGACATCCAGGGTTATGTTAAATTCTGCAGAATCTAGGAAATAAACCCAAGAGCACCTGAGGTTGGGAAGGGAGAACCCCCCAACACTGTCAGATTGAGGGTTTTGATAACCAGCTGGATTGGAGGAAGCAATTCCGAGACATCCAGGGTTATGTTAAATTCTGCAGAATCTAGGAAATAAACCCAAGAGCACCTGAGGTTGGGAAGGGAGAACCCCCCAACACTGTCAGATTGAGGGTTTGTGAAGGGCATTGATAACCAGCTGGATTGGAGGAAGCAATTCCGAGACATCCAGGGTTATGTTAAATTCTGCAGAATCTAAGAAATAAACCCAAGAGCACCTGGGGTTGGGAAGGGAGAACCCCCCAACACTGTCAGATTGAGGGTTTGTGAAGTGCATTGTCTGGCCAGGTTAAAGAGTGTAAAAGTGTGTGGAAAGTAAAAGGTACCTTGTAGTTGTGATTGTTTTGTTGTGTGTGAGATTAAGTGAAAAATAGAGTAGAGTGAATGTGGACGAATGAAAGTATAGAAAGTGTAGATTTTTTATTTTAAGCTTTATTATAGTTCCTCAGAGAAAGTAAATTGTATTAAGAAATAATGTGGGAGAAAGGAGAAAAGTAGGTTTTTTTTTGTGGGGGGAAAAAAGGAAAGTGAACAGAGACAGGGATGGGTAGAATAGAGAAAATTTTGAAAGAAAAGGGATAGAAGTCCAGTGGAGAGAAATCATCAACAGAGATACCACCCTAAGATCGTCCCCTGGGAGCTGCATTGCCGGCTCCGGTGTTGGTGCCTGTCTCAGTCCCAGTGCTTGCCCCAGGTTCTGGCTTGTCGCTTGTTTCTGCCCGTTTCCGTCCCAGGCAAGAGTCCGCTGTTCGCAGCGGCAGCCCAGCCGGTTTCTCCCCTCCCCCCCCCCTCGCTGTTCGCAGCGGCGGCTCAGTCGGTACCCGGCCCCCACCCCGGTCCCTCTCGCTATTTTCCCGCAAAGGCTTTTTCAGCCTCATTCCCAGTATTTTGTTTGTTTGCTAGTTTGTTTTGGCAGCGCTGAGCGTTGCCGCCACTGCCTTGCTTTTGTTGGAAGCGGCGAGTACGGTCGCCATGAGCCACGCGGGGGGGTGGCCGCGTGGTGGCTTAGCCGACCCTGGAGGGTCCCCCCCCCCCCCCACGGCGGCGGTGGCGGCAGAGCGGCCAGTTCCCCTCCCTCCTCCCCCCAGCAGCGGCGGTGAGTCCCCCTCCGCTTGCGGCGCGAGGGGGGGGGGGGGGCTTTTCCCTCTCCCCTCCCCCCCCCAGCGGCGGCGAGCCCCCCTCCGCTTGCGACACGGCGGCGGCAGGGCGGCTGGTTCCTTCTCCTCCCCCCCAGCGGCGGCGGCGGGTTCCCCGTCACCCCCCTCCCGTTCGCGGCGGCGGCGGCGGCGGCGGCGGGGCAGCGGGCTCCCCCCCCCCCCCCCTTCCCCCCTTCCCGGCGGCAGTTCCTCCGCTGTCGGCGTGTGGCGGGTTGGTCCGGTCCCTAGCTGCCTCAATAGCGATTCCAGCTCCAGTGGTGCTGGGCGTTGACTGCCGGAGGCGGCTGGACCCGCCAGCGTAAGCCATGCGGAAAGCGCGGCCGCATGGAGGAGACCGGAAATTGCTTCCCCTTCGGGAATTCCAGTGGCAGACCCCGCCCATGCCCCGTCCTTGGAGGACCAAAAACTCAGTGATCAGTCCTCCAGAGCTCCCCACTTCCTGTTGGGGAAGCCGTTCCCTTGGAAACCGCAGTCAATGCAGATCATCTCAGGAAGAAAGGGAGACGGGCGGCCGCACAGCCGTGCCATGGCAGAGGGGCTGCCCGGTGGAGGCGGCGGCGCCGAGCCGCGCGTAGGACGCGCAGCTCCCTGCCCGCCCCTCCTCCAGCTCGCTTATCAGCGCCCGCAGCTGCCCTTTTCCTTATGACTGAGAGACTCGGGTCATAGAAGTTTTAAAGATTTTTTCAGTGTTTCTCATGCGCTAGCCTTCAATTTCTTTTAAATCAGTAGCCTGTAAAATTCAGACAGCGTGCATGTGTTCTGGGATGTTTTAGGAAAGACTTGTAAGTTTTTTTTTTTTTTTTTTTGAGAAGAAAGGAGACAGTGTCTGAAGCTGTGCTTTTTTAAATGACTGCTGCTTGATGTGCTAACATTTTTTTTTCAAGCGTTTTTCACTTAGTGAGAGAGAGCTTGGCCATGTGAAGTCAGTGTTTAGTGCTTTCTAAGTGTCTCTTCTACAGTTGATAAATGAATGTGTGTGAAAGTTGAAGGAAGAGGAGTGAAGAAAGAGAAGTATTAGTGTTCACTAGATTATTTGCTTAGTCTATGTTATATTTTAGAAGATGCAGACAGGAGGAAGAGTTAGAATTTGTGGAAGGTACAAAAGCAAGAAGAATTTGTTTGGTAGATATTTCAGAGAAGCATGGTGTAAGTAAAGATGTGATGGAGTGCAGGAGCAAGAAGAGACTTTTGCCTGTCATCAGGGATGTGGTGATATAGAAAGATACCAGAATTTAGATAGGAGATGTTTAGTTAGTCCCAAGAACAAGGAGTAATTTGTTAAGATGAGAATTACAAGTGAAATTAGAAATAAGAGTGGCTCCAAAAAATGAAATAATTTGGCAGACCAGGAAGCTAAGGTGCAGCAGAGAATGAAGCTAAAAGGTTCATGTTAATATTAACTCCAAATAAGGAAAATTAAAAATTCCAGAATTTAGTGAAATAGAGGAAAAAGAATTGAAAGAAATAAGAGGTAAACCAGATGAATCAAAGAAACAGAAACTTCTTGATAGAAGGCAATTACTTAATAAAGTACTTACTAGAAAAATATTAAAAGACATGCATCAGAAAACTCACTGAGGTACCCAAGCTTTGTGTGATTATTTCCTAAGAAACTATGAATACATTGAGATTTGTAAGATAACAGAGAAGATAACTGAAAGATGTATAACTTGTCAAAGGATAAAATAAAAAGATAATGAGGAGAACTACACTAGAAAGTAAAGAATTAACCTTTAGACCATTTCAAAGTATCCAAGTAAATTTTACAGAACTTTCTCAAGTTCAACGATGGAAATATATATTAGTAATAACAGACCATTTAACTCATTGAGTGGAGGCAGTTCCCACTGCCAAGGCTACTGCTAATGTAGTAAGTAAAACCCTTTTGAAACAAATTATTCCAAGATGTGAGATGGTTAATAAAATAGATTCAGACAGAGGAACACACTTTACATCAAAAGTGTTACAACAATTAATTCAAGCTTTGGGGACCCCAGGCCCAGCAGCTCTGGCTTTGTAAGAAAACCCTAACAGAAGCTGTGAGGCAGCTGTACCAGGACCCCCCTGACCTTAGGCCCCTCTGAGCATTGGAGTCTAAGAAGAGAATGAATATCTTTGTCCCCAAGAGAGAAATCCCAGAAGCCCCAGGGTGTCCTTAGGGAAGTGTTCCTAAGTTCTGCTTCTGTTTGTCAATAATGCTGGAGTTAGTGTTGTTTGTTAACCTGTGTATACACACCAGAAAAGAACTATTATTATAGTCCCAGATCTTCGCCTGAGAGGCCCCTAATTTTCAAAATTACAATAATTCAGAGGGAGAGAATTTGAATTCTTCATTACAAGGGTGGCTCCAGCTTTTCTGTGGCAGATACCTGTCTTTCAGACTAAGACAGGACCATTTTTTTAGTTATCCTATAAAACTTAGGTGTGATATTTATAACAGTATTTTAGCATTGTGCAGCTTGTATTCCAAGATTTTGTTAAAACCTATGATCAAGTTAATATGCTGCCATTTCTGTCAGCTATATAGTGCACACACAGATAGATTATGTTGTGCCAAAATGCAATTCAAAGGAATTATAAATTGCACCATATCAAAATTGTTGTGATTAATATCTCTAACTCCAAAATGAGAAAGTCCTTTTCAGGTATTGCTGACTGAGGCGGCAATCCAGATCAAGGAATGAAGATGAATTCACCAGCAGAGCAAAAGGACCTGTGGAAAAGCCTAAGGAGTGGACAATATCACCAGAACCGAGTGATACAAAATTAACTCTTAAACGGGAATGAGTAGTAATGAACTGGGGAGATCCACATGATCCAGGAAACATACGCAGGATCACACCTGACTGAAAACTTAGACTGAGTTTTGCATCAGTAGTTTCAAATACCACCTGAGAAAACTTTAAGACACCTCCAGTACCCTCCATGGGGAGGAATACTTCCACCACAGACAGGAGGATCGAGATTGTTTCAGACAGAAAACCCCTGTGTTTTTGCCTTAGCCTGTAATTTATATAAAGAGGAGGGGGAATTACAACCTCATATATTGCCAAGCCAAATACCCTGTTTGATTCACCCAAATACTAGACATGCTAGTTGGTTTAAATGTGTTTGAGCTGTAGGAAAAATTAGTACTGTAGTTCACCCAAACGACACTCTCGTTGCATGAAGTGTAGAGTGTCACCTGAGCCCCCTATCCAAGCAGAATTTGAAACAACTAAAATAATAACTTTGTTGTGTGGATGAGAATTATTAGTGCCTGTTGAACGAGAGGTGGCTGAGGAAAAGTGAGAGACCACAGTTAAGGAGTGTCAAGAACGATTTGCCTAGAAATTAGCTAAGAGAAAGTGACAATAGAGGAGAGGGCAAGACCAGATTAGCCTCTATAATCGCCACCGAGAAGATCACATACACCTGCTGTGGGCTGCAACCCCATAGGCATGAAAGGTAGGAGTATAAGCCATACTGGACCTCTCCTGGTTCTGTCACTCATTTTCTGGCTCTTCCCTTTTGGGATGTCGACCCAGCCATGCTACAAGTGTTACCAAAAACTGTATATAGAAAAGACACCGAGGCTCCTTCTTTATTTCTCACACTCATATCAACAGTCACTGTTATAACCCCTCCAAACTAGGAAACTGCATACACAATAAGAAAAAGTATTAGATTGCGGAAAATTTAAGGGGAAGTGAATGTGCAAAAGGGGACAAATAGATGTGTTTCACCCACATTACTGAGAGTAAAGCAAAGGATTTGGCCCAAAACTCCCCCCACAAGTGGAAAGGGAGCTGTACTCTGGGTGTCATACAACCAAGATTTTTTTCTTTTGCCTAGACCTGAAGGCGATCACTTAAGAATACTAGTTATAAAGATCTAAAAAGAAGCAAGAGAGATATAATTAGAAGATTATAAAAAAATTGGGGAGAAGATGAGTGGCCCCCTGAACGCATACTGGCAACATATGGGCCAGCCACCTGAGCACAAGACGGGAGTTAGAGATATCGAACTCCCATTTATATGTTAAATTGTATCATAAGGCTTCAAGCAGTCGTAAAAATAATAACAAACAAAACTGGTCTAGCAATAGAATTAACATCCAGGCAACAAACTCAAATCAGAGCCGCTGTGTATCAAAACAGATTAGCACTAGATTACCTATTAGCTGAAGAAGGGGGCGTTTGTGGAAAATTCAATACATCAGATTGTTGTTTAAAAATAGATGATAATAGAGATACTATCCTAGATATAATCAATGATATCAGAAAAATCACCCATGTACCAGTTCAGAAGTGAGAATCCATGCTAAGTACCAGCTGGTGAGATAATGTGTTAAGAGTAGAATGGTGAAAGAAACAAGGCTTTTTCCTCTTATGTGCTACAGCTAGTTTAATATTCTTTCCTTGCTTGATCCCTTGTTTTATTAGATTAATCACTAGTGTAGTTCAAGGTATGCAATTAGTAACCTTAGATCAAAAGATAGATACAACAAAAAAAAAACAGTGCAAAAGATTATAGTATTAAAGAAACAAAATAAAGTAGAAGACCCCCTCCAAAAAGCTAGACTGATTTATGAAGAAAATAAACATAGAAGAGATGCAAGAGAGCAGTAAATATCCGCTCGAGCCAATGTATTATAACAAGAAAGAGGAGAGATTGTGAAAAAGGCATATTGTATATGTGGCTCTACGCAGATATTTACTATATGTAATCTGATAGATAGAAAAGTTATACTATATTAACATTAGAATAATATAGTGAATGTAGTTTTGTAATTAACAGTAAGTTATAGTACAATAGAAGCTGTGTATGTGTGTTATATTTTTTTGCTCAAGAAGAGAAATTCCTCAGCACAGAGATAACATTCACAGAGGCCCCTAAACCTTACAGAGGCCTCTAAACCTTCTAGTGAAGAAGAATTTATGGCCTCTTATCCACAGAACCTAACTTTCTCAAGGACGTATGCTCTCATGCGTTCTTTTAATTAACAGAAAACTTTTGTGACAAGAAACAGCTGAAAATTACTCGTTTTACGTAAGATATGAATAGTCATAAACTGAAGGCTTAAAAAAGAAGACTTCTCTTTGTTCGGGGCCCTTCTCCTTCCTAGCCTTTGTCTGGGAGGGAGGGGGGACAAAAGCCCGGGCTGCCTTCTTTGCTCTTATTTGTCTCATTATTTGTCCTGTCTCTGAAAACTTTTTTTAAACTTTTATTATTGTATTAATATTTTTGTAACCAATTTTTATTCTATATTAAATATTCATAAATTTCAAAAAAAACGAGTGATTGGCATTTATCACAGACCTGAGCCATCCGAGGCTCTGGATACCCGTCAGGGCACCCAGGGGGAAGATTTTTGTGTCTTTCATAGCCAGTCCCTCATGACATTCCGTGCATCTGGTACGGACGAAAAAGGCTTTCCGTGCTGCCTTTCTCATGGCTGTGGGAAGACGCACGGGGAAGCTGCACGCAATCCTTTAACCCAGACTACAGCACTGGAGGGTTGGAGATTTGGTGCAAGGAAAGGGTGAGGAGCTATTGCTCAATCTTTCTGGATGCACACAGATAAATTGCACTGAGGCAGACAGGAGAATTAAAAAAACCACCAAAAACAAACCCGACCAACCAATCCCCAAAACCACCCCAAAATAAACATAACTTGCATATTTATGTTGTTCCCATCCCAGCATTTCTACTTCTTAAAGATAAAGCAAGTTCATCCACCTCATTTGTAAGTGCACATGAGGTAATGAGACAGACCTTCTCTTTTTCTCAACCCTAAATTTGCAAGCTGCACTTGAGTGCATGCAACAGCAGAGTCAAATGCCACATGTTGCTATTTTGCTCCTGGTGTCATCACACAGAACTAAGCTCACCAAAAATCCAAGAGAAAATGAAAACATTTTTTATCAGAATAATTTTTCCAGAACAACTCAGAATCAGGGAAGTCTATTCCTCCCTCCCCCACAAGAGAAAAGTTTGACCTAGAATCTGAAAAGTCAAAAAGCCTCTTTATATTATCACTGGGGTGGAAGGAAAACAAAGAGAATTACCCAGTTCCATTAAAAACAGACCAGGGAATTAGGTCACAAGAGCATTAAGAAGCATTTTCCTTTAATAATTCCTGCAAGTCTGCTGAAAAGCCTCATGACATTGAAACTCATTTTAGAGTTGCAACTGTTAACACCTCATGAAAAGCACTGCTAATAAGGCAAGAGGCAGCAAGCTCTGCTGATTTTTACATTTCTGGTTCACCAGATTCTTGGACTACCACTAAAAAAGCCCTTACTGCAATTTAAAGGCAGGTGGTACTTATCTTCTTGCACAAGTGCTTTGACAAGAACAACAGCAGCAGCCATTTTTGAGCAGCAACTGTGTACTATAATCACTTCATATGAGCTTGGAAACGCTAAGTAATGATGGTCAACGTGCAATAAGTAGAATGCATTTTCTCTCTGATTCTTGATTTTATTTTCAGAATACACAGTATATAATCCTTGTGTTACTGCAGTGGGGAAATTTTCTCTTTTCAAGGTAAGCCTTCTTCACGTACTACAAACAAAGGACTTTGGCCCTCATATTAAACTCTGAAACCATGTCCTGCCAGCCTCAATTTTTAATATTTGAATTTATGTCAGTGAACATTTTTCAAGGCATTTTGGATAAGTCTGGATTTGTGCCCCAGCTTGATCCTGCTTGGCTGCCAGGGTCACTTGATTGAAATACTAGATTCTCTAAAACCCCATAAACAAACTACAAGGTCAGAATGCTCTAACCATGATTAAAGGTAAATGTTAAACCCATAAATGTGCCCAGTGAAGTCAACATCCAGAATATTTCTCTCATTTGTAAAATTTACATTTATATTCAATTATTTTAAAATAAGAGACCAGATTTTAACTAGATGTGTTTCATTATCTTTGAAATGAAATAATTTATATTAATGCTTCAGCTGATACTGAAAAGCTTAAACAACAACTTTATAAACATGGCAGTTGTTACAGAAACACACAATACTGTATATTTTTCCTGTGCTTTGATTAATGATGAATCATATTTAGTAGCATTTAGTCCTTAATTCCTCACATATCTATGTATATAATGTATATTAAGATATGTATTAAATTACATAGAGTTTCATTTATGAACTAGATAAATGGAGCTATGTTAAAGGTAATCATATTTATAGGCAGTCACCCATGTTGGTTTTAAGCAGTATCTTAGTAAAACAAATGCTTTGTGAACTCAGGTTATTCATTGCCTTACATCTCTGGGTCAGGATCTATGTTTTTCCCAGGGTATGAAACTTGACAACAATAGGTTTTTATTTAATGAATCAAAGCTACCATGTGCTATCACAATAAAAAACATCAGCACATACTCATGTAGAAACAGTCCTTTTCAGAGAAATTTTGCCTTGTGCTTTAGTATGAACTGTATTGGTACTTGAGAATAAGGTGTAGAGCACCAAAGTGTAGCACCTAGCAACAGATTTTACTCTTAATTTGTCCAGTATTAGTACATAATTTTGGAGAGGAATATATTTGCTCTATCTAGAGTGGTAAAATCCACTCCTTTTGCTTTTGTGCTGCAAGTCAAGCATATTCATGAAGAACCAGTCACGGATTTGAGAATCCCCCTTACATATGCCCTCATCCATACCTGCTAGAGTACTGCCCTTACATAGAGTTTCCTTTACATGAAAATTTAATTGTATTAATTTCCAAATACCTTGTAAGAGGAGAATAAAGATAATAGTTAATTCCTTTCACTCAGATTTTGCTTAAAACACGACTCAGATTTTGTAACATAAATAACATTTTTGGCCTCCTGAAATCTTAAACATTAACCTGCTCTTCTTTCATATTTTTGGAGTTGCCATAAATTGAAGCCACCTGAAGTATGTTTTACTTCAGTGTTACTCTATTTAAGGAAAAGTTAATCAGTAAGATCAATCTAGAGAGAGATAGCAGCAAATTTGTTTGGAAAGACATCACATGCATGATCTTAATGTTTGCAAGAAACACCATCCTCATTTTTTGCCCATCATAGTACGAATTTCCATTTGCAGGTAGAGTCAATCACAAGCTCCATCCTCCATCGATGATTAGTTCATTACCAGTCACATAGGCAGACTGAAATTACATAAAATAAACAACGATTTCAAGTAATTTTTCATGCTTGTTAATTACAGGGAAACACTTTTTCTTTAAAAAAGAATTTTTTTTTTCCTTTGAAAAATCTGCTTTCTTTTTATACATATTTTTTTTGTTTTACAAAAATACCTGAATAAGTAATATGATATCTAAATAGAAACAAACACAGAACTTAAAGCTTTTTACTTAATTCAAGGAAGCTTGGCAAAAGTATTATTTGAGGCATTAAGATGAGAATGCATCCTGAGAGTACAAATTTACAAAAGCTAGACTTCAGATATCTTACCTGCAGGAATAAATTCCTCTCACTATGATGTTATTAGGTCTGTCTAGCTGAGCAGAATCTGACCAGGTTAGCCAATAATTATAATGGGATCTAACTAAAAACTATTATACAGATGGTGGGGGGTAAGCAACTGAGCTCTTGACATTGTTCCCTGCATCAGTGCTGAAACACACTGAATATATTGAAAAAATGGAATTCTGTTTACACATGGTTGAAAACCCTGTGAGCAGACTGGAAAAAATTATTATCATTATGGAAATACTAAAACCAAGATGAAATTGAGAAACAGACTATTGATAGATAGCAACATCAATAGTAGACTAAATCCACTGAAGTATTTTGGTATGCACATCAGGACTGATGGACATGTCCAGACAAATCCATTCTGATAAAGTCTTGCACATGGCCAGAATGGAATAAGCTACCTGAACATTTATCAAGTCTCTGAGGGTGTCCAGCACTTCTCCGAATGGCTTAATAGTAGTGAGACAACTTCTCTGGGCATACTTTGTAAAATAAAAGGTTTTGATAATGACAAAAATAATAAACATCATAGAACAAATAAATACAAGTCGAACACCGTGTAGAGAACACTCTTACAACTGTATGGCAGTCTAAAAAAGCACTTGAG
This sequence comes from Prinia subflava, assembly GCF_021018805.1. Classification (NCBI taxonomy): domain Eukaryota; kingdom Metazoa; phylum Chordata; class Aves; order Passeriformes; family Cisticolidae; genus Prinia; species Prinia subflava. Next base: position 9,157,521 of record NC_086283.1, on the reverse strand, counting down.
CCTCCCTATGCAGTCCCTTTAGTACTCGATAGTCCAGGTTTGGCACCTTGCCCAATGAAATTGGCAACAGGCTTTGAGGTACACTTCCAAGGCCCAGTCAGTGCTCCTGTGCTGGCACTGGGCCAATTACAGTGAGAAAGCTATGGAAAGTTTTAGTTTAACTTCCTTACATGTTCTAAGGTAAAGAGAAACTATTTTTTTTATATAGAAGCACCTGCTCAAATGTGGGAGTGCATTCTTACACCAGTCAAGTTTTTAGTCTCAGTAAATTTATAGCAGCTGAATAACATTGGTGTGTGTTCATTAATGTTGGTGCTGTTTGCAATGATCATCATGGTGTGTAACAACCACAGGGGGTCTGTCGTTTTCTTTATGCTGGAATGGCAAATTCACCCTGGGCATTAGCTAAAATCTCCAGCAACTCTACTAATGCTATCTCCTTAAAACAGGATTTAGTCATGGTGCAGCCTTGGTACAGCTGACAAGTTCATTTCTCTTTGTCATTCAGAATGACTGGGGGCAGCCAATTTGCTCAGGTGACATGAAACCACCAGGCTTTATGCACCAAATATATAATGCCTTGCAATCACTGTCAACGTTCAGAACTTTTTGCATTGCAGGATGAACTCAGTAAAAGAAGATGGTTTGGTTTTTATTTTTGTAACGATGCAGCTCAAAGGGAGTATAAATTGTCTCAAAACAAATACCTTCTCTACTGGGAAGCAGCAAAGTAGCATGGGATTCTGTGACAGGACATTTTATTGTCTAAACTTACTTCATCAGAGGCCAAGTACACAAAGAGATGGGCGACTTCTTCAGCAGTAGCCATCCTGCCAGTCTTCTGTCTGGCTAGAAAGTCTTTCAATGCCTGGATATACAAGAGCATTTGGTATATCAAAAATAAAAAAGCAATTATTTTAACCTCTTGACATGTACAAAGCAATACTGGAAACAGGCCTCTAGTAATAACTTCCTTTAGAGCACTAAGTAGGGAATTAAAGCTGGAAAAACATAAGATTAACAGGGATGTGAATTTCAGGTTCAAAAGAATTTGGAGACTTTTAGAAAACAGCTAAATGTCTGGTTTCAGAATAAAGCCAACATAAAATCCTTCTTCCTTTGGTGATAGATATTCCCATGTTCTTCAAATGAGAATGTGCCATTATCTAATAAGGATGGTTAAGCATCCCAAGTAACATTGCAATGCATAGGCCAGAATGCCCTGTCTGTATTGATTTTGGACTACCTCATGGCTGACACATGCCACACTAGAAAACGTCCTCTGCTTTTGCACTGGATACTGTAACCAGCACTTGGAGTTGCTTCCATGGATGATATCCTCTACATTCACTAAGCAATATTATCCTTCTGAGGCTTCAGTTCTGGTCTGGCCATAAGGTTTCTGTCTCAAGTTCAAGCTGACCACACTTTCAAAGGAGACAGCAATGTTAAATTATCCACAGTACTCTGAGATTGAGGACATTTTTAAATATGGGCGGAAGTGCAGCTATATATTCTTTTTTTAAAGAGAGTTAAACATACATACACATGTGACCAAGGTATTGCTTTCTCACCTGTTCTGGGTTAGGCCGGGCTTGGATTCTTTCCTGTAAAGATGGTGTGTCAACAGTTCCTAAGCAAAATTTTAAATTTGGTGTTAAAAATCAACTGCATCAGCAATCATGACAAAAGTTTATTTGTTCTATTTGTATGTCTTAACACCTATATGTAACTTTGAAATATAATTCAGGAGAAAGACTGCAAAGCTACCAACAGAGCAGAGAATTTTAAATTTCAGTAGAAGGCAAGAGTTTTGAGAATTCAGAAATTTTTGGATGATTTAACACTGTTAGCCATTCACTGAAAACAACCATTCAAATATTGTGTAATGTATGTATAAAGGGCAGATACTAGGTTAAACAGCTGAAAGTCCAGTTTAACCACAAAATAACCACTTCCTATATTAAGCCTTTCAAGCATGCTCTGTTCTTGTAGACTGCTGGTAGCTTTAGTTACCACTTGCAAGTGTATATTCTTTGTTTGAAAAGCCAAACTCAATCTGTCCTTCTAGCATTTGCTCCTAGTTCACAGAATAATGTAAGAACACTTACCAGGACATATGCAGTTGCATCTGATGCCTTGTTCAATGAAATCAGCAGCCACAGCCTTTGTTAGCCCAATAACTGCAGCCTTTGAAGTACTGTAGACACACCTGTTCACAACTCCTAACAGAAGGTTAAGGCAGCACAAACATAGTTAAAGAGGAGAAGAAGAAAAAAAAACAGAGCCAAGACTGTTCAGTATGCACCTGCTTCTGGACCTCCAGCATTTTCCTGTAGCAGCTGTAGCCTCTCCATAAGGGCAGGCTAGCTGGAATGCCAACTGCCAGAATTCTACTCAGGTATACACCAGAGGAAAGCACACAGTCTTTCAATTGCATAAGTCTGGGTACTAGTCAAGAAAATGTAACAAGCAGCAAAGATTTAGGAACAGCAGAAATCCATCTGTTAGTCATGATCAAGCTTCTTTTGAAAGCTTAGTTATAGCACTTACGTAATTGTCATTTTTTCATGATATCTCTGAAGAATGTATGTACCAAGTTATCAGTGGAAGCAATTCCTTTTTAGTTAATAAATACTGGTAAAAAGGATACTACAAAACATTGAAAAAGCTCAGAGGTAAGGATTTTGGAGTTTCTACAATTTTCCATCTGGGTCCTTGCATTCATGTTTGAGTTGAATGTGTTCACTTTTTTTTCCTAACTGATGCCTCCACAGGATTTGGAAATAGCTTTAAATTTAGAATGTCCTCTAAGTTCAAAGTTGCACAACATTTATATTGTATATTTATGATCTTAAAGATTTATATAAGGAACTCTAGCAAGCTACTGACCTTTAATGCTGGATGCCACAGAAGACATATTTATAATATTTCCAGATTTCTGTTTAAGCATCTGCAAAAGAGTACTTATGTCACCCAAATGAAAACTATTTTGTCATCTGCAGGTTCAGCACAACAGCCCACAGCAACTCACAGAATAGCCCTGCACACACTTGATACACAGGACAGCAAAGCTTAATTGGCATGGGTAGGTGCCACTGACTGAAGCAGTAAAGCTGAGTCTGAAATTCTCACTCAGTTCCCCTGAGCCATGTCAGCATTGAAAACTATGCCAGGGAAGGTTTTTTCCCTAGGTTACCACCTCTCAGTCATTGCCCTCTTGTCACTTAAGTTACACCTCACAGACATCTGCTCATACCATCTACCAATGCAGCAACTCACTGATCCCACTCAAACTCTTCACGTTTTGGAGAAGAATAAAGCACAACAGTCTAGCATCTATGAATTGTAGCTAATTTTATTTATCTTATTACCTTTTTAGGAGTCCTAAAACCTGATATGCCTGAAGTTGCTAAAAAGCCCCAAACTCTGAAAATTAAGTTCAGCTTAACTTTTTAAGGAAAAAACCCACCCCCAAACAAACTAAAAACCAGACCAACCAAGCAAAAAGAACTGGAACAATACTGAAAAAGAAGTTGTCACGCAGTCATGGTTACAGCTTTCAAGTCTGTCCTCTGCATCTGCACACACTTTATTCAGTCCACAAGTTTTTGTAGGCCCAAACCTACGATTATGTAAAACTAAGAAGAATTTTTGAGTTGCTACATTCATGGAATTGTTGTGCTCTAATAAGCATGTTAGCATCAGCATCCCTGAATTTCATCATAAGCTAGTCTCCAGAGTTGTATAAAATTCATGTTAATATACATTATTTATAAACATTTTGTAGCAGTGGGATTGTGCAGCTGTGTGCTGTAGTATAATATGTTAGCACAGTATTGCAATGGCTCAGTCACTGCTTTGCATAAAGTCTGAAGTGTTTTAACTAGTTTACATAGGCCAACTCCTTGAATAAATCTGCTCTACCATATCCTTTAGATAAATTGTCTACCTGAAATATTATGCAATGCAGAGAATGTTTCACAAGAGGATCACTGTAATCTACGGGCTCTCCTATCCAGTGTTGCACACTTGTATTTTGTATATTGTCACAGTGGCAACAACTCTGATCTGTCACACTTCAAACAATGCAGCAGAGACTGAAAGTCATGGGCAGCTAAACCTTGCCTTTGGAAGGAATGTCTTGATCATTAGATACATGCTGCGAACATTGAGGTTCATGGTAAAGTCCCAGTCTTGCTCCTCACACTCCAGAATGGTTCCATGATGAACAAACCTAGAATGAGTGCACAAACTGGATTACTGTCTGTAATTTTTCCACCACTATTTTGTAGTAATTAACTTTTCTAACCTTGAAAAGAGTGGGATAAGAGCACCTTTAAAGGACACAAAGCAGAGTCAATATGTGGAACAAAATGATTGCCAATAGAAGGAATGAAAAAAAAAGAAAAAAAAAAGAAAAAAGAAAAAAGAAAAAACAAAACAAAACAAAACAAAACCCAAAAAAACAAAAAAACGCAAGCACTAGCAGAGTGTCAGGCTTTGTTCATGGCTGTACTAGAAGGGCCGAAGCCATCATTACAGGGTACCCACAGAGTGATGAACACATGAGTTCCAGAGCTGTTCGACCTTGGCCTGGGTTATGTGGCTGTGCAAAAAAAAGTTCAGGGTTGACGGAAACACACAAGGGTTTGTATTAAGAGTATAAAATCCATTAAAATGGAACAAATAAAATGCATTCAAGTAATAGAAAGTAGTTCCGGAAGACAGGGAAAACTGGAAAAATAACAGTAGCAAAGAGAATACAATTACCCAGCAATGTTACAGAGGACATCAATCTTTTCAATCTCCTTGGCCAGATTTTCTATCTGCTCCTTTTTGGTGACATCCAGAACCCATGTTTGAATGCCTAAAAAAACCATGGCATTTGTTTCAATGTATTTGACTACGGATTAGCTGATTATTTTTCTGATGTGCTGAGGATAGCACTTACAATTCAATTCACTCAATGATTAAGTTAGTAAAACAGTTAATCTGGGAAAGCGTATCATGCTATTTAAAATTTCAGGAGAGAACTAAAATTATCAATGGTTTAAATTGTTATACAGCATAACACAAGCAGATGAGCTAGTTTAATTTACCACAAAAACATTCCAAATAAATTTGAATTCCACTATATTCTCACACAGAAGAATTATAGAACCTATATAATCATAATGAACTTTCATGCTCTAGAATAACACTTGGAACTAGTTACATGTGTTGTATAGTGCCATTAATGCCACATTCTCGTGTAGTTGACGATATCAAGAATGAGCTTTATATAATTTAATTGATAAGGAAAAATGATTGTGCATAAATTACTAAAATCATGAGGGCAGCCACACTGGAACAGGTTCCTGCAGAGGTTTTTGAGGAAATTCCATCCTTAGAGATGCTCAAAACTTGACTAAAGACAAACCTGTGCAACCTGCTCTAACCAGTGCCACTTAGAGCACTAGATGGAACTACATGGCCTCCAGAAGTCTCACCCAGCAGATACAATTCCATGAAATGCTGTAAAGCTGTCTCTAAAGCATCAGAGTGTTGTCTGACTTTTGGGAGATTTGATTTAAATTTGATTAATAAAATCAAATTTAAATGGATAAAAAAACTGGGTTTTTTTTTAGACCAAAGCAACAAGCCCATGAATAGTCTTTCTGTGCTTTAGTTAAATGATAGAGACACTTTTGAAGAGATTTGTGTATTTGATCAAACTACAGGCTGGTGATTAACACCATATTGGAATTACCTCTCCTGGATAAAATTCAAAGACTTCAATGTGCCACGTCTTGATTAAATATAGATTAACTAATCATATGTCTGAAGGATGGAAATGGCTCTGAGTATATGGGAAATTATTTCTTTCCTTGTGAGCATACTAACAGAGAGAAAAAATGTAACACTTTCCCAAACACTCTCAGAAGGAACATGAAAAGCCCTCAAGTTCCTAAACAATTGCAAAGGGATTGCTTGTTTGCTTGTGGTGAACTCCAGCTGGCAGAGACTGAAATTCATGCTAAAAGCTATGCCAGGTGTGGTTTTGTGTATTTTACTGTCAGCCTTTAGTAGGAATTCATTAAGTCCACTTTCTTCTCTCAAATCAAGTTAGAGGCACTTTCAGCTGTAAGCTACATCCAAATCTAATTTTTTATTTCAATATTGAAAAAATACTTTTTAATATCTACCACTTGTGTCACTTGTGATTAGAAACACTTCTGTTCAAAACTTGCTCCTTCAAGGATGTTCCTGTGGTGTCAGTAGAAAAACAGCCTTCAGGCCTGAACATTTGTATAAACAGAATAGGTGTATCTAGTGTTGCTAGAATTAAATTTCTGAAAACATATGGAATCTACAAGACAGTAAGGAATGCATTAAAAGGATAGGCCAAGTATGGACCATAGAAATGGGAAACACTAGATCTACCATTTTGTATAGTGGGATGTTCTCTTGATCAGAGAAAAGCATTCCATGGCTTCCAGATTGATGCACTTGATAATTAGCCTAGTGATGCCAAAAGGTAACTGAAATGGGTGCTGTTCTAGCAAATGAATATCAACTTCCTCTGTGACACAAGAAAATCAGTTATTCCACATGTCTGGAATAGAACTCTGATACGCTGATGTTGCAATATTTACATGCCAGATCTCTGCTATTTCACACCACAGAATAAAGCAATGCAAACATTGAAAGAATTCATCTGGATATTTTCCTTTTTTCTGTCTTTTTCAAGCTTTCCTATCCTCAGTATGTATCTCAGACAGCCTACACAAAACTTGCAAGATCTGAACTAATGCCTGCTGTAGGGCAATTTACCTGGATATTTCCCCAGTTCTTGCAGTTTAGACTCATTGATGTCTGTAGCAATGACTTTGGCTCCTTCTTTAGCAAAAGCCTGGAGAACATAAGAGAAGTTTAGATTTATATCCAGATCATATCAGAAATAAAATAGGTTTTCTTTTCAGGTGCTTTTTGGCTTGAAATTCAAGCCAAGCCAAGCCAAGCTGAAGGGTGCTGATCTCTCAGTTTTCATTCTGGGCATATCAGGGAGTTGCACACAACTATGTAACTTTGTGTGATAAGACAGATTTAAGGGGTTTTCCCTAAAGGAAGAAATCCATAAATGAAGTAGAAGAGCATTAACTAGACTAAGATAATGGATATTATTATTGCCCTTATTAGCTGCACTAGTAAGCAATAGGGCTAGAATTGTCTGTATTGTTAGATTTAAATGAAGTTATGAAATTTGACAGGTAAAGGCAGAAGTCGTAAACTAGGATTTTTTTATTTTTAACAAAATCCTTTGTATCCAAATAATTGGAATAGAACAATATTAAAAGCAGCATGACTTGACATTTAACCAGAGACATTGCTTCATTCTTGACAGTCTCCTCAAAAGACTTTCTTTTTATTGTGATTACTGATAAATCAACAGCTAACAAAGTCTATCAAAAGTATTCTGACATCTTGGACCGTAGCCCCTAATCTTTAAAATAAACGTCCTAAGTGCAGCTTAAGAGGATAGTAACATTAAACATACCAGTCTTCCCTGGCTTGTTGGGTATTTAGAAAGCGAAACCATTCAGGAAGATTACCTGCTCCTTGGACCGACTGATTTATGTAAGAGCCAAGATCAGCGGTCTTCTATGTTCCCAACCACATTCATGAGAAACTAACCAGTCTGCTAAAAATGCTACAGGAGTTTTTCCTGAGTTGTTGATTACATTAAAGAGATAACGAGATAACTCTACTGGGTTTTTTATTTGCCACGGGAAAGGGAAGTAGCAGGAGAAGAACTGGTCAAAAGGAGTTACAAGCTAACTGGAAAGTTAATATGTACCTTGAATTCTGTTTAACAGAAATCAAACAAAATTTGTAAAGGATTTCTTACAGTTGCTCATTGGGAGCAAAGTATCATGTGAACCTGGTTATGTCAGTTATGAATATAAGTAGAATACCTTGGCTTTACTGTAGAGTATCCTCACAGTATGCAGCCTTAGACCAGAAAATATTCCCTCTCTCATCTCTATTTTCTCCCAGAACAAAGCAACAGAGATATTGGATAAAAGGCACAGACAGTGCCATCCATATATTGTTAGAAAAGCAGTTGCATCTGTCCTCAAATCTTGCTCTTATCCTTATCGAACATCTTCACTCAAGAGCTGAAGATTTTCATAAATTCAAACAGCACACAGCCTGCATGATACAACATAGTGACTACATTATTCCCTGATTTTTTCGCTGTGTAGTTCTGGTCTCATCTATGGTTTATTAATTCAAGAAATGGTTAGGTGCAAATGTTATTGGACAAGCTAGAATGAGAGACTTTGCACAGGCACAGCAGAACAAACGTTTTCCAACTTACAATAGCAGCTGCTCGGCCAATGCCCTGTGCTGCCGCAGACAACAGGATGATCTTCCCGTCCAGCCGCCCCATGGTGCTGACCTGTGCAGGCACAACATGGCACAGAAATTTAACAAAGATAAACCAACACCACCCCTGGGGATCAGATGCAAATATATTCCCAAAATTAGACATGATCCAGGGTGTATCTCTGCAATCACAATTGTCCTGTTTGGCTGCCGTGTGACCCTCACTTATCCAGGGTTCTGAGAGGCCGGGCTGCCTCAACCTTGGGGTTTTTTTCACTTATACATAAGGACCTCAAGGATACAAAAGGCATTTGAGCTCAGAAGTTAAGTTTCATTATAACAGAAATTGGATTTTTTTCTTCAACAGGCAAAAAAAAGCCCAGCTGAAACTGCAGTACAGTAGTTTGTAATCTAATGTTTCCAATCTCCATGGTATTCTCAGAAAGCAGGTCTGTCTTGTTTCTCTCAAACTGCAAACGCTTCAACTTCCTAGACTGCTGTGAATTCCATACAATGCCCTGGCCTTGGTATCTGCCCTCAGTTATCTTGGGAATCTTCCAGCCCCAATGAAGCAGGAGGAGTGAAGCTGCCAGTCTTGCCTCTTGTTCCCTGTTCTCAAGGAACACTGACCATGCTTGGGGCAGTAGAGAACCTCTAGGAGCTGCTACCGTAGTCTGGATGGAGCAGCCAAAAGACAAAAGACAGCCCTGTTCACGTGCTGCGTTAGTTTTGATGAAATACAGCATGCAAAAATGCAGACAAACAAGTAAAAACAAATGCCAAGTATCAAAGGACTTCCTAAAAATGAGGTTACTGAGTTCTAGTCACAGTGTAGTATCTGGAGTTTGTTAATTGGGTTCCCCATAAGCAAAACCCTTGCATTTTCATAATCCTCCAAGCAACTTTGTCTATGTAGATATGAGTATAGAAAGGTGTCATAAGAACAAAGTCTTTAAATATACACATAAATCCAACACACCAAGTACTTAACTGGGAAACTAAAATAATGGTGCCATAATCTTCCCTGTGTTAACAGCCAATGCTGTCCTCTAGAGATGCTCAAATCCATGCCGTGACTTTGGTTACTGAGTCAAATTTAGTGTCGTACTTTACTTTTTGAATCGATTATTCTTTTCTCTTATTTGAATCAGAAATTCTTTTTTGTTAGATGGTTTTCCTGACAAAAGTTGCAGCAAAACTGTTTTCTTGAAGGTTACAGATTCAACAAATTAGGCCTCTGAAGCAACATAATGGAAATATTATTTTCTTTCCAAAAGCTACCTGGATCAGTTTAAGTACTTCCCCAAAACACCTTAACACGTGGGAAGCAAAACGCATTATAAATACATTTATCAGTCTAACAATCAGGTTTAATGAACGTTTGTCATACCGATTCTATGAAGCATTTGCAAAGAAATATTAATATAGTCACTCACCAAGAGATCTCAAACAGCTTTGTTATATTTACTGACCCTTGTATGAAAGGAAGTTCTACAGGGTTTTTTTTTTTTTAACTGTGCTTGTTGGGATTTGTAGTCCAACTGCTAAGTTTCTCTATACGAACGTAATTTCCTGTTGAAACACTGAGATGCTGCCATCTAGTGAAACTCGGGATTTTAAAAAAGGGTGATTTTTCTCCTGCACAGGAAATGACACTAAAGTATCACCAGCATTAGCTGACTCTCTTACAATGGGAATTCAAGAGATCAGTAGGATTCCCACCAAAACGCCACAACCATGTTTTTCCAAGCAATGTTTTTTTGCAGTATAAACTATTAAATTCCAAACCAGGACAAAACTTACATGATTTTTGTTGTTGTTGTTGTTAAACTGGTGATTTACCAATGCATATTTTGTTTCTAGTATTTTAACTTGCATATGTTAAAGCAGAATTAACATTAGACTGAAAAATTTTAGGACAAACTAATTTAGCTATAAGCTCACACCAGACTTAAAACTACGTGATCAGATTATTAAGAATTTGGTGTCCTACCTAAACTTCAGTTAGTTTGTTCTCAGAAAAGCCACTTCTGTGGATAAACTGAGACACACATACACGGAAGTTCAGTTTATCCTCTCTTTTTGCTGAACTATGATAGCTTTTAAAGCTTTCTAAATCAGCTCCCCAGTAAACGAAATTTTAATGACTTAATTTGCTAAAAGCATGTATTCTTCTGCTCCTAAGCTTTTGCCACCCGAATTCAGCCACAGACCTGTTACAATTGATTTCTGCTTTTTTTAGTTCAATCACCAGAAAAAATGACCAAATCTAGTTCCAATCAAGTAATAATAATAAAAAAAACCCAAACCAAACCACTGGAAATTGCATATGGAAGAGGTAGATCTATATATACACCTTCTTTCCCAATTCTGGAAGAAAAATAAGTCAGTCTAATTCATTTATTAGAACACCAAAATGCTGGTAGCCAAGGGAAATCTCTTTAATCATAGTGGGAAATATAAAAAGTAACAAACCAAACTGAAAAAAAACCCAAACACAAAAAAAACCCCCAAAAAACCAAAAAAAACCCACCCAAAAAACCCACAACCAAACCAAAAAATCAAAAAAACCACAACAAAAAAAACCCCACAACCAAAAAAAAAACCCCAAAAAACCAAAACCAAACCAAAAAAACCAAAAAACTTCCAACCAACATAAAACAAACAACCCCAAAAAAACACCCAAAAAACTCCCACCACAAACACACCAGCACTTTGCATTTATCCTTGTCAGAAAATAAATACCTGTGGCTCTAGACATTGCAGTGCCCAACTCTGTAATGCTATTTAGAACCTGTATATTTTTGGCTTGTCGTGCCCTTAAAAGCTTCCCAAAACACATTCCAGGCCAGAGATTGAGTTAAATCCTTGCAGCTTCCTAGCAGGTACAGTGGTTGGCAGTTTTGAGCAGTTCAAACTAAATAGAAGGTTGGTTCTTTATTAAAGTATCACCTCCATCAGGTAAAAAATCCTTGTGTGACTCCCCCAATTCAAGAGACTGCTGAATGCTCAGGAACATCTCAGTATTTTTGACAAGCCTTTTGCTTGTCAGTTTTGGTGACCCAAAGAGGACCTAATCACTGAGAGATTTATTCCTCTAAAATAAGGATGATGCTTTTGATGCAGGTTTCTTAGGCATGACTTTCTCATCTCACGATGATGATTTCATCCTTAATGGAGTTAATCTCAGGTTCAGAGTGCCCTATTTCTATTTAGTTGGCAGTGAATGGCATGGAGGGGAGGAAAAGGAGGAGGATCTATGTTTTAGACTTCAACCACTTTTGACAGACTCAAAGACATAATAAAAATCTGACAACAGGAAATTTTTTCACAAGTAACTGCTGCAGAAGGTTATAGAGGACAGAAACAATAAGCAAAATAATGATGGAAATGATGAAGTCAATATAGAAGATAGTAATTTGGTAACATTTAGCCACTGAATGTTGTAATCAGTATCCCTGGATCATAGCACAAGTGAACAGCAAAACCCATTTTACACATTTAATGAAACTTTATTGTTGGGTGTTGCGATGCCTCTAGGAGCACAGTTCCTGACCTGCCGGCTCAGGCACCACGGCAGACAGCAGGCACGGCTGGCAGGCAGCGCAGGCCGAGCCCATCCTGTGGCTCTTGGTTCCAACAGTGTGGAGAACACGCTGGTCACTGGCAGACAGTGGCGGAGGAATAACGGGAGGAGCCAGCCAAGTAAATCCAAAGAGTTTATTGGAGACCCAAAATACCCTCCTCACCACCTAGCAACTGCTCAGGCCGAGCCGCTCCCAGCTCTGTGACAGCCTCTTTTATTGAGGGGAGGTGCCAGGGGTGGTGAGGAACAGGGATGAGCCTGGGCGCGGATTGGGAGGACCAAACACAAGGGAGAGAAAGGGACCTCCTCTGGACCTGGCCTACCACTCCCAGAACTTTCTAGTCCTAAGGCAGGGCCCCAGGTGACAGGCAGGCTCCAGGGAAGGAGGGAGAAGGGACTGACAGTTAACTGTGACTAGGGGAATTCCAGGGGCAAAACAGTGGTAAGGTAAAATGGGGGTACATAGAACAAATCATTGTAGAGAAAACTCACATAAAAGTTATTTTATAAAGAAGCAAAACCTGTGCCACCACAGTCAAAACTTCTTATATAAAACATAAAAAATGCAGATAAGTAGGTTAATAAGAGAGTCCCTCTTGCCCCAGTGATCTCATTTGAGGCAGAAGAGTGTTAAGTCCATTGCTTACTGTGAAAAAGGCTTGTTGTGTGTGTGGCTCTATGCAGATATTTACTATATACAATAATGCTAGGTAGAAAAGTTATGCTGTATTGACATTTGAATAATATAGTAAATGTAATTTTTAGCATTAAGTTTTAGTAATAAAAGAATTGTGTGTAAGATATTTTCTTTAGCTCAAGAAGAAAAAAAAAAAAAAAAAACCAAAACAAAACAAAAAAAAACAACAAAAAGGGAGAGGCCCAGAGGTGTTTCTCAACAGAGATAACAGTTACAACAAGAAGAAGAGAACCCCCCCTTAGGACTTTCAGAAGACAAGATGCATATCTCCCTGCATCCACAGAAGCCACCTGGTCAACCCAGACTGAATCCACACGAACCACCTGGTCAAGCCCAACTCCTGGACACCCAGGATTAGAAGGGGGACTCTGGGCAAACGGGTCTGTCTTAAGATAAAGATTGCATAATTTTGAAATTTTGGTCTTCAAAAAGGGGACATTCCTCCCGAAGGAGGCCCTTCTCCTTCACAGCCTTTGTCTGAGAGGGAGGGGGGACGGTAGACCCGGGCTACCTTCTTTGCTCTTATTTGTCTCATTATTTGTCCTGTCTCTGAAAACCTTTTTAAACTTTTATTATTGTATTAATTTTTGTAACCAATTTTTATTCTTTATTAAAATTTCATAAATTTCAAAAAGGAAGTGATTGGCATTTATCACACTTACTATTTAAAAAGTCCCATACACAACTTCAGACAGGTATATTGAAAAATGATGCAAAATTCAAAGTTACTCATGGTACCATAATTGGGTGATCTGCAGGAACTTTTAAGAAGTTTAGAAAGAGCCCTTGATTGTGTGCTTTACAAACAGAAGATCAGTAACTTCAGTTTCAGTGTCCGAAGAGGTCAAGATTGTGGTGAAATGCAGTTTCTGTTGGCTTAAAGAAAACATGGTATAAAAACCACATACTAAGAAAGAAAAAGTATATTTCTTGTCAAGTCAACAGCACTCTGAAGATAAAAATACCAACACCCCAAAAAAGGGCTGTTTTAGGAATGACAGTGTAAAGTTTGAGACTGAGATGTTTCACAGTAGACTGGTTTGTGATCCATTCCTTTCTCCATTTTTTTCTTCAATACATTCATTAGCTTCTCTTTGCCATTAAAAAAATGCACATCAAAACTCCAAAGTAGAACACCAGCAGATTAGCAAATTGTGGTGCATCATCTGGTTTTCCATTTTTGTCCTCATATTCCAGCTTTCTCAGTTGTGGGAAGTAGAAACTCCAAGACAGCAAAGATGGAACATGCTGATGCTTTTTAACCTGAAGCAATTTTCTTTTGTATATGCAGATCCTGGCTGTGGCCACTGTAAGAGGAGCTTTTGAAAGAACATCTTTATTGGGTGCTACAATCAGGGGCTTTATCTTTGTCTGAAGTCCCAAACAAGCGCTTAAGATGTTCTTCTGTGGACTCTGTGCCTGCAGATCGTGTATCTGTACATAAGACAAGAACGTTAAAGCCTTTCTCAGTTAGACAAGCAGCAAAGAATACAGTGATTTAACCTTCATTAGTGTTTTGTACATCAGCTGTGAAAGCTTCCCTCTGAGGAGCTGTGTGTTGTGAGGAAAGCTCTGCAATTACCAAGTTGGCCGTCACAAAGCCAGCTATGGAGTCATGTTCTTTCTGGAAGTTCTGCTACTAATACCTCAAAAACTGGCTACTCTTCAACATGCCTGCTGGGGCCTTCTGAAAGCTGTGAGAAATATGAGGGCAGAAGGTCACTAAAAGTCGGCAGGCTAGATATAAGAAATTTGAAGTGAGGCTGAGGAACAGAAGTTATCAAAACAGCTATTATTGCAGCTGGAGCCAGGCAGAGTAGCAGATCCAACATCAAAACCTAAAGTCTACCATCTTGAAAAACTTCATTAAAAAGTCAACCAGCAGTTAACTTTATATAGTTTTACCAGAAATTTGTGCTTAACCAATGTAAAGTTAAAAAGCAAAACATTTTAAAGCACCAGCTATCTAGTAACAATATTTTGCTGATTCACTTTTAAAAGTCACTCATCCCTACTTCCACTGCAGAAAAGGAAAAAAAAAAAGTTTGTATGGTCTTCATTGGGTGAAGGATTCATTTTGGTGTTTTGATTCTGTAGAGCATACAGAAGCTTCACAGCTCAGATGGTCAGCTTTTCAACAGTCAGATGACAAACCACTCAGGAAAACTGTTATCATGCAAGTTTCAGATCTCAGGCCATCCCTTACATTTTGCATCTTCAAATCTTATAGGACACTACTACTGTGTTACATACCTGTTAGCACACCCAAGTTGGAATTATCAAAGAAATTCGTTGGACAAGTCAGAGGCAGAGGCTTTGGTAGGTCCTGAGTCACTATGTCCTGAGAAACAGTTTCCTTGGAAGGTGAAGGCATTTGCTCTTTAAAGAAATATGACGCTGCTTTCTTAGGAGACTTCGGTACCGTCTCTCGAGTAGTTTCTCTTAAGGATCGTTCTCTCCATTTTAGTGCTCTTTCTTTCCATTTCTTGAGTTCCTCTTTTAGTTCAAGTTCATCACTGCAAAGAAAAGAACCCCAGCATTCAATTAAGAAAAGTTTAAAGCAGTTTCTTTAAGGAAAAAATCCTGAAGAACAGACAGTTCCTGTATTTTCAGGTGACATGTCATGCACATGGCAAGACAATAGCTGTGTGCCTTGGTTTCAGAGGATATTTTTTAAGCTGAAATTCCTTCCAACCTACAATTCAAGTGTATCGTTTAGCATTTAAGATTCTTAAGAAAGCAAGCAGTTTAAAGTTCAAAAGGCCTTTATGACTTTTTAAGCCACTAACTTTAAATAAAAATTTATGATGTGAAATCTAAAATCAATGGTTACTCACTTCCATAGGTCTCCCAGAAAGAAATACTAATGATGTACATAAATACAACAAATGATTTGACATGTTGCTAGTCAGTTGTCCACTTACCTCAGTAGAAGGTCATTTTGTTTCTTCAGCTGCAAGTTCTCTTTCTGTAGCTTAGCTTGTTCAGATTTTAGAACAAGTATTTGTGTGCTCTGCACAATACCACTGCCACCACCACAAGTAAGGGGTATTTGGGATTGCTGAGGATCTGCTTCTTTCAACACTAGAAAAGATTTATACATATGTATGTGTGCATTATTTGGAGAGTGTTCAAAACCAAACCAATACATTTTTTAGCCTATTCCTTCTTGTGAACTTAAATATGAAACCTCACTGGGTTACAAGTGCCATTACAACAGTTACTCTTTTTCTCTACACAAAATACACCTCCCAGTATTCACACTGCCAGGGAGATATTAAGAAACATGGCATTCTTCACTGGTCCATTTAGAGGTTAAATGGTTATTGTTCCAGGTATGTCATAGCTTTGATTAGAGCTAAGTATTCGTAAGTCAAGGAAAAAGTGGCAACATGAGCTACCACCACTGCTTATCCCTCCACAAGGGCATATGTGGTTGGAGAAAAACACAGGAACTACTGTGATTCTAATGCAATTCATATATAGCTAATGTAATCTACTTTTCATCTCGTCTTCCAGTCCACCAAAATCTCCTTGTACTCCTTTGAGTACAAGGCCTGCATCTCAGTCTAGTCTTTACCTATATAACCTCAAAACTCAATGTTTAACATGAACGAGTCCCTTCTATTTATCTTGAATTTACCAGTAATATCTTGCTCTTGGTGTGCTCTTCTCAGTTCTTCTTTTAGCTTCGTTAACTGTTGTTCTCGGTGTTCTGCAAGGGCCTTATAATTAGCAAGTCTATATGAGGCAGGAAGGAATGGGAAAAAAAAAATCAGAAAACCTCAGTTTAATAGTTATTGCAGTCTCAGTTGTATTTCAATGAGCTATCAAAAACAAGACACAGCCACGTTTTACAAGAAAAACTACATAAACCTGGCTGTCAGTTAAATTTTAGGTGAAGTGCACCCAAAAGCTGGACTAATTATTTTTGGTGTATCCCTTCTCTCCAGTGAATTAGAGAATGCTTCAGTTATTGCTTTTCACTTGCCTTCTTTTGTCAGAGCAGTTTTTTAATTTATGGCGGAACATGGTTGGTTAAGAAATTTTGGTGGGTGTATAGGGAAAAACTTTTGTAAGCAATCCAAGGTGCATATAGATTTTACTTTCTCTAACTACCATAAGAACTTAAAACACCTCAAGCTGAATGCTTACCTCTTATTATATGGGAAAAATAAAGAGGGAAGTAGAAGCTAAGAATAAGGTAGTGAGAATTGTAAGAAGATAAAATTTCAACTTACTTCACTTCAAAGGAGTTGGACTGTTTCATTCTTTCCAGATCACATTTTACCAATTGCGTTTTGAGATGGTCAATTTCTTCTTTGTACAGCTCAGCACCTTTATCTAATTTTGCCTGAAAATAAAATATTTAGTACAAATATGGGCTTGTTGCTTAGCAATGAAATTAAGAGTTGTTTCCCTTGTATCTTTGCTATGACTAGATTTTGCAGGACAAGACAAGGAGTGGGAAGTTATTTTTCACTAAGGTGGCTCACATTACCAAGTAGCACTACGGTATTAGTTGGTGTCCTACTCTGTCTATTACATGCAATCATATTTTAGCAAGTTCTGCTGACTTCTGTGCAGATACAAATCTGGGATTTTTAAAGTAGCATGCAAGTATATCACATTGAGTAAATACCTCATGCTTCAGTTTAAAAGTGTTTAAAAATGTTTCAGAAATGCATCACACATAAGTGACATGTTTAGTTCCTAGTGTTGTAATAAGGTTTCTAAATGTTGCCACTGAAGGTTGCACTGGTAGAGTGTAAAACTGCCTGCTAAACAGGCATGTGGAGTGTTTTACTTAAGAATGCCATACAAAACAAATACAATGTCTAGAGAGAGCTAAGTTTCACTGACTACTGTTGTCAAGCATGCTTTGTGTCTTTCATTAGAGGAGAAAGAGAAGAGTGAAGTATTTTGCTCATACCTGAAGACTCTGCTTCTCTGTTAAGGTGGTCCTGAGGCAATCATCCATCTCATTCAGTTTGGCTTGCAGTTGGGTGAGCTCACTTGTGTCTGTTCTTAATCTTATCTGTACTTGTAACTTGCTTATCTTGTCATCTTTCTCTTTGACACTTTCTTCTACTTCATTTATTACATTTTTTAACTTCAGCATTTTTACTTCCATAGCCTATTGAGACATATCAATTAATAAATCAGTTATAAGCAGTTATGTCTAAAGGTAGTAACAGCACATGGTCATATTCTTGGCAAAAACTGGCTAAAACCCAACCCACCCCCACAAAAAAATCCAACAGTACAGGCTCTATGGCAATTCTTCATATCCAGGTCACTGGTTTGTGTCACCTTTTAATAGTCTAGAACAGTCAAGTCTAAGAAGAAAAAGTGCTTTGGAGAAGGGTAAATGTGACAAAAAAATAGAAGAGAGAAAATGAGTTCTCAATTCCTGTGATTAAATAGAGATTTTTTCTCCAGCTTCATTTCTGACATAGTGAGTATCATATACTTACAGGAAGCATCAAGAGTATCACCTTATTAAAGCCAATATTTCAAAAGCACATAAAAACCGTTCATATGAATTTCTAAACTGAAATCTATTTGTGTACAGAAATCAGGCAATTAAAATACTCATGCTACAGGCAAGAGCTCAAAATTCCACTTTGGAAATACAAGAGCTACTGAAATAAAGTGTACTCTGTATGTATTGTGGTTGCATAGATTTACAGTAGCCATCAATCCTTATTTTCAGTTTGGAGTACTCTCCCTTAGAGAGCAAGCATCAAAGTTTTCCTTAGAAACAAGTATTGGTTACCTTTTTATCTTGCTCTGCAGCCTTTAATTTATTATGAAGCCTATAATTTTCTTCTTCTAATGCCAGACTGGCAGAGCCACCAGGGGCCAGTTTTGCTTTTAGAGTGTTTAGATCCTGAAGCAACTCTTCATTTTTCTCTTTTCTCTGTTTTAATTCAACATCAGCCTTTTTACTGTAATTGGCAGTTCTGGCATCCAGCTCTGAAGAAAGTTCAAGGAGTATCTGAAAATCAGTAACATCATACAGAATAATTTTTAATAGTTTTTTTAATCTGCTAGAAATATGGCAAATGAAGAAACACGAAGTACCTTAGCCTGTGTTATTTTCACATTCTTGTTTCAGCACCCCATTTGAAAATGCTTGCTGTCAGAAATAGTACCATTATCACTCAAAAGAACAGCTTCATTCCCAGAAGAGAGGAAGGCAGGAAGAGGCACAAGAGAAGATGATAGTGTATTGTAGCTTTACCAGTATTTCTGGATAACTCAAACTCTAATATTAGAGAAGCAAAGGAATTATATTGAGAAGACTTCTTGAATGTCAGCCACAGAAAACCATAACTATTCACAGAATTTTTTACAAGAATGTATTCACCGACTAAAGGAAATTAAACCTACACATTGGACTATTCTAGAAAGCCACGTTTAACATGTCAGATAAATAAAACTGTCACAATAATCAGGAAATGACAATGTTTGCTAGATTTTTTATTTGTTTGTTAAAAGCTTTGACATAATATTAGGATCAGGGAATTCTTCCAAAAACCTTGCCAACACTCTGAAATCCCAAAGAAGTCAAGACTGACTATTGACTCTACAAAGGAAACTTTTACAAATAGGCTAAACTTAAGATTTAATCAGAAAGATGAAATCCTGTTCATGATGCAGTAAACCCTGAAAAGTGCTGTTGAGGTTTCCAAAAGAGGCAAGAGGTAAGCATAAGAAAGAAAGGAGTGTAAATATAAATTAACCTGAGTTTTAAAAATGGCTATAGTAGTTTTGATAAATTTTGGCTAGAAAAGCAACATTTTCCAGAATTCAGACTAATAAAACCCCAAATAAATAACCTCACACACCCTTCCATTTATTACCTAGAGAGCCTTTTAGAAAGCAAGTTTCCAAGTTTGGATGCATGAGGAATCTTTAAAAATCTTTTAAGTATTCAAATGTCTTACAGTTAAAATATGAGTAAGTGCTGATAATAAACAAATGATCATTAAGAGCCTTTTTTTGTCTTTTGTTTTCAATCATAGGCATTTGCAGAGTGCTTACACAAAATACATTTCTGATCCTCTAACATTTAATTTTACCTTTACTTTAGGACTCCAGAATTTAAAGACTTGCAAGAGTCTTTCATTATCTTTCTTTAGTTCTTCTTTCAGTTCCTCTGAATCCCAGTGAGTTCCTGAACAAGCTTCCAAGAACTGTATTGTTTCTTTTCTAGCACTTTCTTCCTGCTGTAATTCTGCTTCTATGCAGAGAAGTTCATGTTCCATTTCTGATACATCTTTGAGAATGCTCTTTAAAAAAAAGGAATTAAAACTTAAATACTGGTTTGATTATCACATGTCTAAATATACCTTCTATCAGTATAGGAGGAAGTATGTTTTAGCATCTAATTATCATCTAAAAGGAGTTTTTCAAGACTTAAAATTACACCCTATTGGGAAAGCAAGAAGACAATTACATTCCTGTGGCAGGTGGAAAAAAAGTCCTTATTAGCAAAAGTTTATTCCATTGTTTTAGAACAAGTCATCTTGGTATTGGACAGTATGTATTGTAGAGGACAAAGAAGTAAATAACATGCCTGCTATTTTCTAACCTATTAATTTTATTTTAAGCTGCTTTACAAAACAAAATCATCTTATTATGGATTTAGTAGCATAAAAAACAACTTTATTCCTTCACTCCCTTTAAGTGAAGTTTTAACAGATAAACCCAATGCCATTAGATTGCTACCACCACATGACCCCATGCCTTGGAATTGGTCTTCATTTTTTTTTTTTTTTTCAAATATTACCTCTGCATCCAAGTGGAAACTCTGCAGCCCTTCATTGCCATTTAACTCTTGAGATGATACTTCACTCTGCTTCAAATTAATCTTCCTGAGATAGTGAATCTGGGATTGTAGCTGATCTTGTTTTCTCCTTTCCTCAAGCAATTCCATTTCATACTTGTGAACAGTAGTGTGATATTCTCTTTTCTTTGTGCAAACAGAACGGAACAGAAGCTGTTGCAAAAGCACACGATGTATCAGTGAGCCTGTTTTAAAATGGTACCTTGCATCCAGCTAAAATACAGTACTTTATAATCCAATCTGTTTGCTCCCTGAGCCTCTAATTGTCCAGGATAACTAACACATGACTAAGAAAATCAGGTTCACAAGTGCATTATAGTAATGGCACGTAAGCCTTTTACCTGAGACAGCACTTTTCCAATATGCTATTTTTTGTAGACTCCAAAAAAAAGCCAAGGAGTCTAAAAGGTTCTAGACAGTCTTCCACAAATCTAAACTTTGAAAAACTAAGTAAAGTGTTCTTTGCTATATTTATTTTCTCTTGGGAGTTGTGAAAGGTGCAGGTGGATCTATGAGAATATCACCACGCTGACTTAAAACTTTATTCTAGCAGTGCTCGCTAGTTGAACCTTAAACATCTTTAACCATGAAAGTTAAAAGCCATCTATGGAAAAAATTAAACCTAAAATGGCTGCATCAAGTTATAAAATGAGGCTCTTTGTAACATTAGTTCAGCTTCCAAGTTAATGGATATTTATAGACATGACTGACTCTTAAGAACCTCACCCCTCTCTCCAGGCCTATGCATGTTTCCACACTTCAAGCAAAAAAATCCCAGCCCTTAATATTTCATGGTAAATAAAGAAACAGAAAAAACTTTATCATTTAATGTACTTCTGCAAATGCTAACAGGAATTCTTTCCAACTACCCTTAACCTTTTTGCTGATAATTTTAATCCAATGGAGAAACTGATTACAAACTGGGGAAGATCTGCAAGGCTGTAAAATCATCAAAGTACTTGGGTAGTTTGGCAGAGTAAGCAAAAAGCCTTTCCAAGACATCTTGTATGTCTCTTTCCCCCGCAGAGAAATACATGCTTAGTCATCTATTATTTGATTTATAGAGTATAGAAAGAAAATTTCATTTTCCAATTAAAATGGAATAATATTAATGAAATAATTCTGTGCAAAGCAGCTGAACTACAGTTAAAAACTAAAACTGATTTACACAACTAAGCTGTTCCAGTTTTCTAAGACTGTAAAGCAATTACTATCAACTTATTTTGTCCAATGTATGGATTCTCAAAACCCAAAGCTAGAATATATAAAATCCTAGCTGTTACCATTGAGAGCTTATTAAAAAACACCAAAACCCAAATCCAAGAGATACAAAGCATCCACTTATTCAACATTTTAAGTTGATACCTTCAATTTGGTCAGTAACTTCTGGAAACGAGAGTTCATTTCCTCATTTTGAGTTTGAAGTGTTTTGACTTGTTTACTCTGCTCCAACGTAAGCTGAGGCAGTATCACAGCTATCAGTGCTTTCTGACTATTCAGTTCACTCTTTAGCTTAAGAGACACTGTAGAGAGACACTCGTATCTCTTCTCCATATTTGGGAATTTCTCAAGAAGCTCCTAAATGCAAGTGAAACAAAGTAATTTGTTAACAATAAGGAAAGTGTGAATAGCTATAAAAAGAAACACAAAATAAATTACCTGACTCCAGGATGAACCCCTACAGTATGTACTGGTTTTATAACAGGAAAAGTTATTATGATTAAGACTTCAGTTTTGATTTGCCACAGGGATGTGACAAAAACACTAATCCAGACACAAACCCAGATAATTCCTTAGTTTTCCAGCAAGTCATTTCACAAACTCAATTTGTCTTTGTGGTTTAGATTGCCTGGCCACATCAAGACGTGTAAATCAGGCATGAAAATAATTATTGCTTGTTCACAAGAAGGCAAGCTGGCCTTCCATCAGAATGGACTTCCCAGGTTTATATCTGCTTCTCCTTTCTTGAAGGAAAGAGCTCTTGAAATGGGTCCTAGCACTCTGCCATGAAAAGGAAGCTGTGAACAAGCAGTGAGCAGGCTCAGTAGTGCTACAGGCTTGAAGACCCAGTAAACTGCAACCCCAGTATCATGTTTAATTATCTCTATGTCACACATTTCAAAATAAGTATAAAACTCCGCTGACATACTCCCTCCATCATTGGTTCTTAGTTGAAAAACCAAGATTCACCAGTTTTCTTAACTTTTCAACTCATAGTAAAAACAGTGGAACATTGGGAAGAGGCAGACCAGATCCCATCTATTATGTAAGTCAGAAGGGGAAAATGCTCTTAAAAGGGAACAGCTGATGTTAACTTGATTCATTATGACTTAACTTTATTAGTTGTGCTGGTATTTTGTTTTCCACTGGATTGTGGTTCGTAAAGAAAGTCCTATGTTGTAGTAGGGTTTGAGCTCAGCTCTTTGTTTGTAGTTTGAGGGTCTTAAAAGTTTGTTTTGTTGAGTTATAGTTTATTTCTTCACTGTAATTTGGAATTTTGGTGTTTCAGGTTTGCAGGGCTTTGTTATTGGTGGTAGTTTACTTTTTCATTGTAATTTAATTTCTTGTTTGGGTGCCAGATGTGACAATGCAGAGTGAGACAGAGTCCCCAGGCAGCGCAAAGGAGAGCCCTCTACTGCAAAAAGCAGACCTCTTTCAGCAGTTAGCTGGTGATCAGTTTACACAGTTTTACTGCACGAGAGGCCCAAGTCAACCAACCAGCACACACCGTGATGTGGACATGACGTGGACATGTGGCAGCCACGCAGCTCATCTCTCACATCTCTCCACCACTATCCCAGCTGAGTCACTCTCCCATAGCTCTTCTGCTTAGCCAAAGCAGCAGGCCTGAGCCATGATTTTACAAGGGTAACAAGGCCCTTATTTTATAAGGCTTTACCTGTATGCAACAATACACATTCATAAATCCTGGTTTATTTTAGCTTTTGGTAGGTTACTAGCACTTCTTATATCTGTGTGAAAATATACTCAGGATAGCTAACTAACAAAAGGTTTGAGGAATTCCTACTTTGAGGGCAGAAGCACTTGAATGAAATTAATTTGTTTGACACCGATTTAGTATTTGATGGGGAATAATGAACAGGAGGATCTGGGGGTATTTTAAAGAACTGAAGTGGAAGAGTGCTTCTATTTGAGGTTCAACAAGGGGAACTGCTGGGTCACAACACTCCCCATGCAGTGCTACAGGCTGGGAAAATAGTGTCTGGAAAGCCTCCCAGCAGGAAAGAACCTGGGGGTACTGGTCAACAGCTGGTAGAATGTGAGCCAGTGTGTGCCCCAGCAGCCAAGAAGGCCAATGGCTTCCTGGATTGTGTCAGGAATAGTGTGGCCAGCAGGACTATGAAAGGGATCGGCACTAGCACAGCCACATCTCAAATCCTGTGTTCAGGTCTGGGCCCCTCACGACAAGAACAGTGTGGTGCTGGGGAGTGTCCAGAGAAGGGCAAAAGAGCTGGAGCACAGGTCCTGTGAGGAGCAGCTGAGGGAGTGGGGGTGTTTAGCCTGGAGAAAAGGAGACTGCGGGAAGACCTCACCTCTCGACAACTGCCTGAAAGGAGGGTGGAGCCAGGTGGGGTCAGTCTCTTGTCTCTAGTAACATATGTTAAGTTGCCCTTTCATTAGAGGGAGAGGTTTAGACTGGTAATTAGGAAAGAATTCTCAATTGAAAAGGCTGTCAGGTACTGAACAGGCTGTGCAGAGAAGTGGTGGAATCAGCATCCCTGGAGCTATTTCAAAGATGTGTACATCTGGCACTTAGGGACAACGTTTAGCTGTGATTCTGCCAGTGCTGGTTTAAGGGTTGAAATCTGTAGTCTGAAGGTCTTTTCCAACCTAAATGATTCTATGATCCTACATGACTAGTTATTTTCATAGGGGTGGCTGGATAGTAATGAAAGCAAGTGAGATGCTCTGTGAACATTAAATTGAACTTCTCAGTTGACATGATGTGTGCAATCACTGAACAACAGCAAATCGAGTGATCCCATGGTATGGAGCATCTTAGCAAGATATGCAAACCATTTTATACATAATGCACAAAAAGCTTATGCTCAAAACCCAGTGTCATTAAGTTCATATGTGCATTCATAAAACAAGCAGAAAAATAAGCTTACCTTAATTTTCAAGGTTTTTTCTTTCAAGATGTCATCAGCCACCCCCTCTGCAATATCCACTGTGTTTACCTGAATGGACATATTATTCAGGTTTCTCTGCTTCAGTTGTTCTAAAGCATCTTCCAGTTTTGCCTTTGTTTCAACACACTAAAATAAAAGCATACATATCTAAGTACCATTCAAGATTATGAGTAACTCAGGTATGCAAATTGCAACACTCACCAGCTCAGAATTTCTTTGCATTTCTGTCTTGAGCTGGTCCCGCTCAGATCTGACATCCTGAAGAAGTTTTTGTAGCTCATCTTTTTCTCGATTAACTGATGAGATTTGTTCTTTAAATTGTAAAGAGTAACTAGTTCTTTCAGCTAATAACTGGTTCTTCTCACATGATACACTATTTAGTGTCTCCGTTAACTGTTGAATCTACAATGAACAGAGGAGAAAAACACAAATCACATTTTGGTGGGTGTAGTGTTTAGGTATCCTCTAAAGTAGTCAAATCAGTTGCGTCAAAATCACAGTTTTTGATTTATAAAATTCACACTAGCAGAAAAGTTAAAAAAAATTTTAGTGTTCTAATAACACAGAAAAAAAGAATTACAAGAAAGAGGAAGAGCATGACACCCAAAAAAGTCTACAACAGTCAAACTTGGTCTTCTGTAAAGCAAGAGGAATCAAAGAAAAAGGCAATCAACCTATGTCAATATCACAAAAAAAAAAATAGAAAATGAGCATAAAAAAACCCCAATGTCTTTATATTTTCTCTACTGAAGAGTAATACTTGTTAAACTGCAGCAACCCTCAATTATACTCTTTTATCTACAAAGGAAGAATTTGACAGGTGAAAAGCTAAAAAGCACACATTATAAAAAGAATGAGTTGGAAAGAACTGAGTGCAAGACTTTTAAAGATTGTCTGGTATTCAGAAAGCGTGAAAGGCACCAAGGATTCAAAAACCAGTTAAGTTCATACTGTCTACACAGTGCCTTTTAAAAAGCTGGAATACATGTCCAAGTACCGATCGTTGTATTAAACATCCACATGTATGATAAATTCACATTCATTCCAGACAGACCAATCCAATGGGTTACAAAGCTGAGACAAACTGAGGATGTCATTACCAAATGTCAGTAAAGAAGCTTAGACAAAATCCTTTGTCCATGTCCATATTTGTTCAGCAACCATAAAAATGGACTAAGAATAAAAATTAAATTGTTTGTGCAAATGTTTAGCACATCAGTAACAAAACATCAGAATACAAAATAGTGATTAAATACCAAAAGTCCTCACCTTGCTTGTTAGGCTGTCCTTCAAAATCTCTGTCTGCCTCTGAACCTTTAACAAATGTTCTTCCCTTTCTTTACAAGCCTCTACCATTTGCTGTAGCTCCTCTTTCTCCTTGTTAAGTGAAGTGATTTTCTCAAGCTGCTGACACACTTGCTCATTCATTGCCCTTTCAGTTTGTTCCTTTTCTGCCAGGAGGTTGCCATACTCAGCTGAGACACGAGTCAGGTTTTCAGTGACTTCAGTGAGCTGCAAAGAAAAAATCAAAACCAGTACTGGTATTTATAATCATGTCTTGCCTGGGCAAAAGTACTTTGGTACTCTGGAGAAAAAAAAAAAAACAAACAACCAGTAACATTCTAAGTTCCTAAATTTTCTTCTCCCAGCAATGAGGTTTGGATGGAAGAGTCATCATTCAGAAGCATTGCCTGTACATATGGGTTGTTATCAAAGGATTATTTTAAGGAAGACATCCCCAATGGTTTCCTGCTAGAGTTAAGTAAAAAAAAAACCACCAACCCCCCTGATTTTGCTTAAAAGCCAATCAGATGTCAGTGCTTCTGTCTCCATGTTAGGCAAAAATAAACATGTGAAAAAAACACGCAAGACATTCTAAATCCATAAAAGCATCTCAATTGCTGACAGGAGACATTACTGAGAGCTAAAAATGAAGCCTACAATCCACACTGGCTTCAGACATGCAAACAAAAAGTAGAGAACAAATTTATAATAGTGTAATAAATTAAAGAATGAGCTAAGCTGTCCTAAAGTTGCTCAAGGATCTTCAGAATTACTTAGCTAATTTACGTTACTGGACTGTAAAAAATTTAAGACTGGGAAAATGGACAGAGATCAAAGTGCAGTTGTTGATTCCAAATAATATTCAGTCATTCAGCACCAGGACATATTCAGTTATAAATAATGGGATTCTCTATTACGTCTACTGCAGCCCTACAAACTGAAGTTTGCAGAAGATACGGGCTGCCGCGCCCCAGAACACTTTTGGGTTTTTTGACAAAACTGCTTCTGACCTTCTGCTGCAGTTCATCGGTTTTTTCCTTCAATGCCTCTTGCGCCTTCAAGAGCTGATTTTCTTTCTCTGAAATACTTCCTTTCAGCTCCACAATCATCTCCTGATGTTGTCCAAGAGATTCACGAGTACATCTCAACTCCTCCTGCACCTCGCAGTTCTTTGGACACAATTAAAGTACATTAACACCTGAACAACACTTCCAAAATCTAAGACAGAAATCCACTAAAGCTGTTCTCCTACAGGAAGGAGACTACTTTTATTACCTTGCTAATTGTCTCCTGTAGAGTTTCTCTTAGCTGGTCTCTCTCATTCTGGAGATCTTCCAATTGCATTTTAAAATCTTCATCATCATCATCATCTCTTTCTGTCTGGCTACTTATTTCTTGGCAATTATATGGTTTCAAAATAACATCTGTTTTCCCTGTTTTTTCAGATTCTCCTTGATGCTCACTGGCCTTTGCTTCCTCCATTTCATGCAATTTCTTTTTTGCCTTGCTCAGCTCTTCTCTCAGAAGAGACAACTCTTGCTCCATAGATTGTCCTTGGATCTGTGGTATCTATTTTGGAAGAGATACGATTCAACAGATTTAGGAAGCAGCTTTAGGAAAAACATATCTGACAATTTGATTATATACAACAGACAGCAATACTGCTATAAAAACACACACACAAAAGTGCAATCAGTACATATAATTACAGGAAGTGTTGCTTGCAATGTCCCTTTCAGTGCCAGAAAAAAGTCAGTTCTGCCTATACTTTAAAACAGCCAAACCACCCTCTTTAGATGAGCAGTTATTAGCTTCATCTACTTAATTACAGAACATTTGCTTTGCAGATCGTTACTATCCTGTATCAATATAATGTTTTAGTTATAATCATTCTCCTACTAGACATCCACATATATATACATATATTCAGACACAGATATATTTATATAAACATTACGGGTGGCCTCTATCTCAAGTAAACCATAATAAACTTGGAGTTTAACAAGGTGCAGTTGAGTACCACTACCCTTTTCTGCAGTGTTTTTTGCAATTATTTCACTCAAGTGCAAGTTTATATAAGTAAGCTTCCCATTACAGCTTTAACATAATTACCAAAGTTCCTTCCCAGCACTCCTCTTTTTTCAAAAGTAAACTCTCCAGCTTCTCCTGCAATGAACGGTTCTCTTGTGTAAGGAAAGTTATTTGTTCCTTCTGCACCTGAAGCTGATCACTTTCTTTACAGCTATTACGTTCTGATTTCTCCTGAGCAAGCTGATCTCTCTCTGAGGTGAGGATTTTCATTTCTTCTGTCATTTCTGAGATCTAGTAAAAAAATATGCAAAGACAGCAGTTTCATCAATTCAATATTAAATTAAATGCCAAAGTTTTGTTTGATTCACTCTGCTTCAGTATTTATAGCAGCCTTTTGGAGTACATTGGGATCTGGGCTGCCATTGACAATCATGTGTTCACTTCTCAGTGGAACTGTTGTAAATAATGAAATTTTTTATATTTTAAATATAAATCATCCTCATTTTGACAGTTAAGTAACCCTCATCTCCTCTTCCATTTCTTATCCAATGCCACTACTCAAATCCACAACCATGGGGCACACAAGTTAAGCAAATTACATTACACCTTGAAGTTCCACAGAAACTGCAGCAGGTGGTAAAGATTTAGATTAGGCAGTAGTGTTTCCTTACCCAGTTGCTGCCAAGAGCCTAGAAATTTTTTAAGGACATGCAAAAGCACCTACAAAAGCAGATTAACTGGACTTGTTCTAATTATTGCAGAAAGTTTTACCCGCATTTGAAGTTCTTTAATGGTTTTTCCTAGTGTCTCTTCAACACTCAGAATCTGAGATTCTTTTTCAGAAATACTTTTTTCCAACTTCTTGACAGTGTTCTGGGATTCCTTCAAAGAATTTTGTGTATTTCTCAGATCTTCATGAGCCAAAATGTTCTTTAGAATACAAGAGAAAAAATCCACACAGAAAAAACACATATTTTGTAATATTAGAAAGCATTCCTTGATTAACAACAACCATACAAACTCCCACTCCTATATGCTCCTAAATATTTTAATATAGTTTATAAGTCTTTCTCCTAATATGTATGATCTGTTTCTTAAAATGCAAAATTCATACCATTGAAACAGTGTCCTCTATATCCCCTTTGAGTTGCTCGGTCTCAGCTTGGAGAGACTCCCCTTTTTGCTTCAGGTCATCTCTTTCCTGTGTTAGAGTTTTTATTTCTTCCTGACATTCTGCAAGCTGCTGCAAGACTGCTTGGATCTCCAAATCTTTGGCCTCCAATCTCACTTCACTAATTCTTTCTTCCTCTTTTAATTGCTCCATTTCATTTAACTTCTGCTGAGTTCGAGTAAGATTTTCTCTTAGCTCAAGAAGTTGTTTTTGCTCTGATGTTTTTTCTTCCAGTTCTTTCATTTTGCTAGAGAGCTTTAGGTTGAAAAGGAAAAGGACAGACCCTTTCACTGTAATGCAAAACTCCATTATATGTACATGTTCTCACAGATTCTTTTATGAGCTTAGAAAGGATGAAAGATGTTAGCTAGCAAGTTCATAATTTCTCTTTAAGACTCTTGCCCACAATAAATAAGCTTTTGTTTATGGAACCTTCGTGTGATGGCTCCTTAGCAGCAAAAGTCTTACTAAAACATACACATGAAGCTGCAGCATAGCTTAGGAATTATCAAAACCATAGCTGAAATATGACAGCCAGAGCAGTGCCCAAAGCTTTGTCAAAAATATGTATGTTGAACTTCCTTTCTTTTAAAATTTTTATATTTATTTTTCCATTCTAACAGCCAATTTCTGTGGCGATTCTCTCTGGTTTGAACAAATGTGTGTTCTAAAAGGTCTCCAATGAGGTCTCCAAGTTTCCCAATGAGGAAACTTTGTTTCTGTAACATTATACAGAGTAGGTGAGAGCAGCATTGATAGAAAAAAAATTACATAATAAAGATATTACTTAAGAATGGGGAAAAAAGAATTAAAAAGCCAATTACAGAAGAATCTGCAGCAACACGTATTTCTTTGTCTACAAAAAGAGCCCATTGAGCTGACTAATCCTTCAGTATACTTCTGGCACAGAATAATACCCACTCATGCCAGAGGAAGTCAATGATATTGTAATTTATAACTTTAAGAGTATTTCTCCAAAATAATTTTTTAGCACAATGAGTTAGTTCCTCAAGTCTCATAGGGAGAAAGGAGCAAGCTGACACTGACCTCTAATTTCACTTCATCCAAAATTGTTTTAGACTCTTGTGCTTCTTTAGATAGGCATTCTATTTGGAGCTTCATTTGTTCATTGGTTTCTGATGCAGCTATGTATTTTTGTTCTATTTCTTCATGGACCTGTTTAAGTGCTACATACTTCTCATCAGACTTCACATATTTCAGTTGTGCATCTGTGAGATTGTCTTTTGATTTTTCAATTTCTTCAGACATATGTTTAAGTCTCATTTCATTATCAGCTACTTCAGAAAGCAGCTTTTCATTTTCCAGTTTTAATAAGCGTAACTCCTCACATTTTTCAAGAATCTGCCAACAGAAAAACAATATTAATATATACTGGTTTCTAAATCAGTATTTGTCAGAACTACTAATAAAAAACAGGTACGTGTGAAGATATAGGAAATAAAGTACAGGCAAACATACACTGGGTTTTGCTGTGTTGGGAGGGAACTGTCTAGCAAAGAATCTTTAAAAGAGAAGGAAGACAGTCAAACACTTCCTAAGTCCTGAAATCTCTCTTCTAACTCTTCAGATATTCTTTAATACCTTCTATTTCCTATGTTTGAGCTAAAACTAGACTCCTAAACTGGATATTTACATGTATCAATACTTTCACATGATACTGATGCCTTGGACTTCATGATACTGACGCCTAGAACAGAGGCTAGAGAGAGTTAGAGAATAAAGTAGGTACTTATTAAAGGTCTTCAAAGGATACACCTTAGGCAGTGCAAAAGCCTGGCAGAGGCAACACCCAAGATGGGTAACAGTCACAAGTTCTGAGGGTTCTAAGTCTGGTCTATTTGCATATCAGAGGTGAATTGTCCAATTATAGTTTCAGGTAATGAAGTCACATTCCCCGGGGTTGCTTCTCCTATCAATTCACTTTTGTTTATACTTTTTAAGGCCTGAGGCAAATGGTGTGACCTTGGTTCCCAGGCCCAGAAGGATTGTTTGGTCTGACCAAAACGTGAAGAAAGCTAACTAAAATTTTATATAGAGTTCAGAGTTATACACTAATGCAGTACAGATTCTGAAAAACATAAAAGCTAAAAACTTAAGGCATCAATACAGAGATGAAGTTTTTAACATTTAATTACATTTTGTTCATTAGTGCAAGTAGATCCTTAGAGGGTTTGGAACTTTTTGCAAAGCATTAAGGAGTTTGTAGATTCCTTGCCCTGAATAATTTTCACTGCACATACTTAGTAGCAAGTGGTTCTTACAACAAAGAAAGCTAGAAAGTATTTGCAAACAAACCCTTTAAAAGATTTGCAGCATACTTAATCTACTAACTCCTTACTTGCCAGGAAATAAGAACGTTTGCTAACAAGTTTTCCAGAATTTGCAAGGTAAATTTCGCACTTCTCAAGCGGAATTTCTACTAAGAGACCTTAACATTTTCTCTTTGCACAGTTAGATTAAAAAAAATTAGTTTTAGAATAGTGTCCAGGACCAAACATCATTATATCTATACATTCAGTTGTCAGTGGTGACCAAAGCAAATAGACATGCAAATGTCAGACTAGAAAATCATGATTAATTATAGTAAGCAGTGACTAAACATATAAAACTAAACAAACTTATTCCTACGTACAAGTATTAAATGTCTGAGAAGCAACAATTTAACAAACTTAACTGTAAAATTGCAGGTTGACTCATGACAACTTTTGGCTTTAAAACTTCATCTCCAATAGATCTCTATTAGTACATTACCAGTGAAGTACAATAGAAAATCAAGAAAAAAAAGGTTAGATTTTTTTGTTACCTCTTTCTTTTGCATCTCAACAGTATTTGGCAGAGATTGAAATTCTGCTAGCTCATTTACTTGTTTTTGTAGTAGTGCCTTTTCTTTCAAAGCATTTTCTAGTTCTCCTTTTAAATTAGCTGCCTTCTTTTCCAGCTCCACATGAGAAAGCAAATCTAGAAAATTAGGTTTAGACTAATGAGTGAGTGCAAGTAAAAAAAAGGCATATTTTAAACTAAGCAGAAGATTTATAATGCATTCCGGATGTCATATTGTTGTAATTCTAGAAAAGTACATTTTACTGTTGCAAACAATCAGAAGAGTAAGCTGCTGGTCTGAACTCTGTCAGCACTTGTTAGGCTGATATTCAGTTTATTTTAGATTCTCTCCAACAATATTCATTGACTTGACTGTGCAAAATGCAAAATATTCTGGAAGCTCCAGTTTTCCAGAATGTTCAAGAAATTGCTCAAGTAGTTACTCCATGCCAGCAACACCAGATACTCTAGTAGCTTTATACTGACAGCATCTCCAGATATTGAGGAAGACAAGAGCCAAAGCCTTGCCTATTTTCCCACTATCACAGGGAAAAGGGAGGAGAGAGGAGGCGGGGAAAAGGCACCACCTGGAACAGTACCTTTTGGAACTTTACCCTCCATCAGTGAAGTTAGTCTTGTGTTTTCTTGAAATAAAGATTGGAGCTCTCTCTGCAAGTCACTTTGCATTTTTTGGTAACTGGCTTTTCCCGCTTCTATTTGCTTCTGATATAATTGAACATCCTTTTGCATTTGGTTGTGGTTATTTAAGAGTTCATTCTTCAGGAAAACAATACAACATGCGAGTCACACACAGAATAAAAGTCTATGTACTTGACATTTAAATAATGCATCTGGTACATTTTCTGTTGTCACTCTGACTAGCTTTGATAAATGTGGCAGAATAAGACACAACTTAGGAACTGCATTCCTTTCAGAGTCCTCTAACAAAACATGCCTTAGAGGTCAGGGCCATAACTGCTGCTACTATTTTATCTTTACTGTTTCAAAGCTCAAAGTAAGCTCCATCCCACTTCCGAGTCTACATCTCTTACTCTCCTTTGTTCTCTGGTAAAATTAGGCATAAAGCCTTATGTCCTAATAACGCCCTAAAGACTGCTTCTTTGCTCTCTCTCTCTCTCTCCTAGTAAACCTAAAACTAACCACCCACTCCTATGGAAAAAGCCTTTACTTTCTTTTTATCTCTTTTCTGAAGACCCATTTTCCACAAATTGCATAATAAATGTATTACTAAGAACATTTGGAGAAAGCTAATGATTATGAGAAAGCTCCACCACAGCGATGGCTGACTTCACTAGTCTCGAAGCAGACAGGCCCTTTAGACAGCATTTGATACAGCTATAAATGCAGTTCAATAAGTACTTGCCATTTTCTCCTTCAAATCCAAATTTTCACTTCTGAGAAAAGCAGATTCCTTTTTGGCATCCAAGGCTATGGCTTCGCTGTCTAAGAGGGATTTATTCAGCTGCTGAATTTCTTCAATTAGTTTATCAGAATCTCCCTGAAAAAGACAACACTTTAAGAAAGAAAAAACTATAGAGCTATAATAAAGCAAATGTGTTCATTTTAATGTGGTTGAAATGTAAATGCAGGCTAAGAAAACTCAGTAAGTTTACTTTAAGAGGAAGAGTAGCAGGTTATTTGAGAGATGGGATAAACAGCAGCATATCTCATAGTTTGACTTCCCCAGAGTACTGCTCTATGTAATCAGCATTTTAAGCTTTGTAAAACAAACTTTCCCAAGATCTGTAGGGAAGCAGATGTTCATCAAACCAAGGCTAAACCTAATTTAATCCAACTGAGAAAAAACAAAGTAATCTCTCAGCCCAGTAGAAGACTCAAGTTTACCACTGAAAAAGAAGCCTCCTTTTTTTCCACTCCTGCTTTTTGTAATTCCTCCACACGGTTCTGTAATATCTTTATTTTGTTCTCTTTCTCTTTTAGCTGTTCCAGTTTGGAATTTACTTCTGCCTAAAAGCAGGAGAAAAAAAAAAAGGAGAAAGAAGATTCTAGTGCTCAGTTTGGTTTTTCAGGTCAGAATTTATCAAATCCTACACAGAAAGCAACAATGGTTTTTAGACATATCCTCCTTATAGCTGGTAAGATTAAGCCAAGCACAATGCTGTACACCTTGTCCTCAGCAGATACGGTATTTCAAGCTAAACAAACCAAGCATATTTCATACAAGTCTTACTACCTGTAAATTCATGGAGAGGCTCACCTCAAGTTCCTCATTGTACACTTCAGCATTTGAAATTAGACTCTTTAAGCTGGTAATTTCATGCATTAGCTGAATCTGTGGAGCAAATTAAAGCAAAATTGCAGAGGATGTTAGAAAGCACCCACACCAGTAGTTTTAGCTGCCAACACCATGAAAACAAGCCAGGTCTATCTTGTGTTTTCTTTTTTATTAGTATATACTCACACATCTACTTAAACAGCTACAAAGCAAGGTGCTGCATACTCTAAGCTCTGCTTTAGCTTCCCAGTAATTAGAAAGGATTCAAGTACAATTTAATCTGCAATAGTTTGACAAGCAAGAGCAATGTGATCAAAGCAATTATTGCAGAAAATGTACAGATATGACACTTCAAACTCTAGTCATGCTAAGCATTTTATGACACAATGCAGATATTTATGATTTCATCTATTCATTAATAGGAATGAGAAGGTGCCAAAATGGAAGTAATACAAGCCATGAACACATATAATGCCATTCTCTAAAATAAGTCACAGGCAGAAGACCAGATAGGAGCTTTTTCAATTTCTTTCTTTTGGTCTTTTGTTAGAAGGGTTTTACAATAAGCACTCATCTATAAGTACTTATGTATAGCCACAAGCAAATGTAAGAAAATGCAATCTGGAAATTTAAGGCCAGTGAAAAAGCTTTAAAACAAGCATTCTCCTGTAAGTATTGCTATGTAGTTTACCAGTATATAAACTGATATATTTAATCTAATGTATTTGGTGAAGTATGTGGCTTTTCAGTATTGCTATAATTAATCTACTACATGGATATCAATAAATGCTTAAATTTTATGGACTGTCTTCAGATATCTGAAAACAAATTATTCAAAAAGCAATTCTTGCAATGGAAACTACTTTAGACATTATATCTGTTATTAGATACCCAAAAACATTGCAGGGAAAACTGTAACTTAGGATTTGTTAAACATAAGCTAAGGAAGAAAGCACATTCAGTCTAGCATACAAAGGTTTTTTTAAAAAGAATCTTAAATACAAGCTAAATGGTAATATTTTATGGCGCCATTTCCTTTAAGATCCACAAATCATTGTAGGGAACACAATGCAAATCAGCAGTGACATTGTTAAATTGTAACCTGAAATAAAAATGCAAAAGGATGTAACAATAGCATCATGATCAGAAGATGTTACACAGACTAACTTGCGCAAGTAATGTCCAATAAAGGAATCCAGAAAGAAATGGAATTACATCCATGTCTCAATACCTCAAGTTACTGTTTTAGTTTGGGGTGGTTTTGTTGCCATAACTTATTTCATAGTCCAGCCTTTAGGCAGGTAGAACCTAATACAAGTAATAAGGATTTTAGACTACAGTATCAGAGCATAAACATTTGGACAAGCAAGGAACATCTCCAGTAACCACACAAAGAGGTGAAGAGAACTCAAAGTCAGCATTTCCTGTATTTGAAGTTATCCAGTAGATAACTTCATATTTTTGTGACTTCCTGGCACAAAATACAATGTTTTGATTTTACTATTACTATTATTTTAAAATAATTTCATGACAAAGTCAAATAATATATTAAAAGTCCATGCTTATGTAAGTCCATGGATTACCAAATCCATCTATCTTGGAATGCAAGATGTTTCACACAACAACAACTATGGTTGCCAAACCATACTTTACCTTCAAAACAGTTCTAAAATGTATTTAAGCTGCAAAACAACTGCCTCTCAGAAGTCTAGAGTGAAGTTCAAATCACACAGTTATAAAAATAACATATAGATACATATACACATAAATACATGTTTAGCCAGGCTTCAGTATCCAACTCTCCAAAAATTTCTACACTCCAAGTAAATCCAGTTTAAATCCTGGGTTCGTTCATTCTGTTGCTGAATGTTGTTATAACAGCATCTATTTGTGAATCCACATTCAAAGCTAGGTACACTGAGTAAACTTTAAAAGTGTCTGAGCATAGAGAATTCATATCTCTCTATTTCAATGCACCTTACCTCATGATCTTTTTGTGTTTGCTTTTCCAGTGCTTCGAATTCATCTATTTCTGTTTTTTCCTTCAGTCTCTCTTTCATTTCATTTATTTCTGATTTCAACTGCTCATTTTCCAGCACTAGGTTGTTGAAGTTAGCTTGCAGGATGTTGACTTCATTTACAGCGATATCCTGAAGAAGTGGCATAATAAACTTCAGAAGCTGTTGCTGCAATGTCAGCCTTACTTCTAGAAAACTCAGAACAGACATACCTTTTCTAGTGCTAATGCTTCACAGAGTTGCACAGATTCTTCAAAGTCTTTATGGATCTGGAAAAAGAAACACTCTCAGTTAGCAGATCTACAAGATCAAGCCAGTTGAGTATTCTATTCCTTGTTGCTTGTCTTTTCACAGCTAGTCCTGTTTAAAGACCAAAGCTGACTGGATCATTTGCTACAAACTCACAGAAGCACAGAACCATACTACAGCTTCACAGATATGTCCAAGAGACTTTCTAACCAGTTCCAATAATTCTGCAGACATAGAATACTGGTGTTATACAGAAGAGTGAGGCTGATCTTACTGAGAAGCATGCTATGCATATGCACAGTACCAGAAAGTCAAAACAGATTATGATGTTACCCAGTTCATGTTGGGACCAGCAATCCATTCTGCTTCTGAAATTCGATCAGAAGCCATCAGGCAAGGGCTGTCATACTCAGAATTCTCTAAGGTAGCTGAAAAGAAAGGTGTATTAACAAAAGTATCAGTAGATTTTAAACTGAGCATCAAGAACTTTCTCATAAAATAATTTTACCACATTGGAAACAACCATTCAATGGCAAAACCACAGCACACTGAGTAAGACTTCTAACTCTCATGATTTTCTGTTATGAAAGGGAACACCACTATAGTCCAATACCTATACTTATGTTGACCATCTTATCACAAGTTAGGGTCTAAACCAAATCCAGATGATATACGTAACTACAGACTAGAAAAAGTTTGAGTTTCAAGGAAAGAACCACTCAACAGTAACCTGCAAGATTTAAAGAAAAAAAGCATCCTAGTCCCATACAGAAAAAAAACCCAAACCCAGAACAATCCACTTACAAGCAACTACGTTTGACAGGAGATCTAAAAAGGATCTAAGATGTACTTCTAACTTCTAACAGTAACAGTACTGCTAAACTGTCCTCTAGTCTTCTGTTCAATTTGCTTATAAAATTTCTTTTTCAATTTTCAGTTCACTCCTCTCAGGAATCTTTGAATTTCTCTGTCTCAGTCTGATCTTTGAGTAATGACTTCCTATTCTTGTTGAGGATTTGGGGATTTTACACACACACAAACTTCTCCATTTCTGGGGAGAGAACATGGTTTGAAATGAATAGTATGTGTTAAAGCACTTGCCCAAAAAACTAGGGGATGTGGGTAGGCTGCATGGCAAGTGTTCGTAGACCCTGCCATTACCTCACAGCTCTCCCCTTTGGTTTCAAGAAATTGAAAGCTCAATATCCAGGGAAGTTGGGATGGTAGAAGCACTTTTCATTGAAAACTGTGTACAAGAACACTTGGAGTCTCGTTAACTTGTGCTATCAAAGGATAACTTATTCCCTTTGGGAAAGGTAATGCAATGCTTGCAAGCTATTTATCAGCAATTTCACAGAAAATGGAATAGACCATAGAATGGTCTGAGTTGGAAAGGACCACAGAGACCATCTAGTTACTTACAATCCTCCACATCTGGTACTGCTGGCAGAGACAACTTCATTTTTTTTGTCTGAGTCGGCATGGTATTTTCCAAGTCTTCAAAAAAGCTCACTTTTTCCTGGTTTATTTTACCAGGAGCCCAAGTAACTCTTCTTCTTCTCTTGGCCTTTAAAAAAGTATTTACAGAAAAAGTTATAAAACCAAACCACTAGGAAGAGAGTAAATGTTGCCTCAGGCTAGTTCTGTATCAGTACCTGTATCAGCAGTTAACTAGACAGTATTTTGCAGTTTCCTCAAAATTAGTTGGAAAGCAAAATGTCCCTGCAGTCTGTTCACCACAAAACAACATTGAATTGACAGTCAGAAGTTAATTTAAAAGTTATCCCTTTAAAAATACGAAAAAAAAAAGTGAAAATTACCCATCTTACTTACTCTTCATTATCAGTATAGACCTCTGTATTTAATGTTACCTTTTGCAAAGTATTTCAGTTATCAGGTTTCAGAGTTATAAGGTAAGATATGGAACAGGTGCTTACTTTAACATTCTGTTTTGAGGCAAAGGAAGCAGAAGTCACCAGCATCTCAGTTAAGTTTCGTATTCTGTCCTCCTGTACTTTTTGAAGGGAATTTTTTTCTTCCAACAGCTGGGCCAACTGGTCCTTTTCCATTGCATGAATCTGAGTTTTTGAAGACACCTTCCACAAAGAGAATATTAATCAAACTGACATTTTAAGAGCAGAAACCACTCCTACAGAATCTAGACAATTACCAATACTTAAAAACAACTACACACATATACTCTTTTAAGTCTGTAAGAGAAATCTTCAATCCTTAGTAATGAAACTGACAATTTAGACTACAATTTGAATGCAGACTTAGTAGTTAAAAGTGGTTAAAATTCCCAGAAACAATACAGCCCCAGATTTTTCTAGGTACAAAATCCCCCATTCTTCAACATAAATAGAATCTGAATTCCTATCTACCTGTCGTCACAGAAGATAGTAAACAGACTTGCAAGTTCCTGTTGGGAATTCATTACTATTAAAAATAAGAAAATTTTTCTAAAAATTTTGTCCAACAATATTTATAATTTGAAATAAAAAATGTGCCTTCTTTGATTTAATGCACTAGAACAGGGTGCTCAGCGTTGTTATTTTCCTGTGCTTTTGCTTTCCCGTCAAACTGGCAAGATTGTTCCACAGCTCTCTTAGAGAAGGAAAAATATCAGACAGTATATTGTTTGGTGAGAAGTTACTATTGCAACTTCACCTATACATGACCTAAGTTTTGCCAGGGATATTCATGAAGTTGCAACTTCCTGTAACTCAAACTGAAGTAGACATCAGTAAGGGAGGAAATTCGAAGTTGGATCTTTAACAGACATTCAGTCACTTCTTAGATTAATTAATTATGTTAACTGTTTCTTTTGATCAGTTAAAGTGTGATATAAGGCATCACAAATTTCTATTTCTTAATTATGTTAATCTACTGATTAACTGAAACCAGTTAACAATTCTGTCAGTTGATCGCATTCAGCCTTAGCTTGCACACAGAGATGTTGACTATCATTAGTTGTTCTAGACTATTCATCACCTATTCAATTTCTATTCTCTCAATAAAAATGGTAGATACTACTTTAAAGAGTTCACCTACCCCTGCAAATTTAACTGCTTTTGGTTTAAAACAGGTAGTCTCCAAATAGCTATCAGTACTAAGCATTGATTTATTTGAGTTTATTACATACTTCCTCCAGCTGCCTCTTCAAATCCAGAATTTCTTTGCGGTATCTCTTCAGGAGGGCATCATCATCAAGTACTTCATTCACTTTTGGTGTATTCTTCATTCCTTTTGCTGTATGGGCAAACTGGAAGAACAGTCTTTCATGGGCAACAGTTGAAGAACAAATATCTAAAAAGACTTACTTTGTCCCCTACTTCCCAACAGAATTAAAGGGAGAGTTTATTACATAAAGAGCAGCATATAACAGAATGCAAATATTTGAATTAGTTTATTTTTAATGTATTCTTAGCTTTGAAAAGCTTAAATTTCCCTTGCTTGACATTAATACCTAAAATGTGAAGCATAACATTTAAGTAAGAATATCACAAGTTATTTTTCATTTAATAAAAAGCTCTAAAGATGGTCAAAAAGGGAGACAATCCTACTTAAAGAATATATACTGTTCATTAACAGTTCAATTCCTGAAGTGCCTAACATCTTGCGCTAGCAAAGACTTCTCTAACTATGTTTGGAAAAGGCAAATGTGATCAGAGTCGTTATCTCCTGCCTGCAAAGTGAGAGGAGCTTTGTTCCAACTTCCAAAAAGCTCTAGGTAGAAAACCTAGCACAAAATGACTGGGAAAAGATGCTGTGTACAAAAAAATATTTCAAGTTCTGAATTTACAGAGGCAAGTCAGAAGATCCAAGTCATTAAAGATACAGCAGATTACATTTTCCACCCCTAAACCTGTCTACAATGACTAGTGCTGGAGAAGAGGTGAGAAGCTTTACCTGAAGAGTGCTGAGTGTCTCATCAAAAGAAACAGGAGTAATTGTACATATAATAACCGTTTTAGCATTTC
This sequence comes from Prinia subflava, assembly GCF_021018805.1. Taxonomy (NCBI): domain Eukaryota; kingdom Metazoa; phylum Chordata; class Aves; order Passeriformes; family Cisticolidae; genus Prinia; species Prinia subflava. The sequence goes on along the minus strand of NC_086283.1, from coordinate 9,117,022 downwards.
CTCCAAGGGAGTTCTGCAGAATTCGAGTCAGCTTGCTGTCTCTATAATTTATGAAGCTAATAAAAAAGGAGCAACAACAAAAAAAAATTCAGATTCCTGCATAAACACAAGAAATATATTTTCTAGAGGTAATAGTTTATTTGAAACAGTTATCTACATAAGATTATAGATAAAGGATTTTAATTTCTTAGTTCAGCAGTGCCCTATCTTATAACAGGTATACAAACAGTTGCTTACCCAGAAGGGTCATCACAAAGTTTTTTGATAACTTGACCCAGAATGAACAAACTCCGATTTATATTGCAGCCTTCTTTCAGTCGAACACCTAGGTACACACATTTTATTATTATCATTATTTTAAAACAGTATTAAGATATATTTTCAACCTGTCAAGCTTTTGTGCTATGTTACGCTCAGAGGGATCGATTTTCCAAGAGTTAAACCTTAAGTGCCACAGTGCACTATTGACTCATCAGCAGGCAGTACCCAGTCCTTAATAATAGCCAAAATGCATTGAAATAAAACAGGGATCAAAAATAAACATTTAGAATCTTTACATAGTAAGCATCTGGGGCCATAAGAACTACCATTTTGCAAATGCCCACATTTACACATATAGCAAACCAGTCTTGGATACAAGTTCTAGGTTAGCCATTCTTTGTAAGAGAGACTACTACTTGTGTGTCTCTCTGATAAAGGCATTTTTGTGCAGCTTAATGCTGTCACTGTTAACAGACAAACTTCTGAACTGAAGAGTGAGCCATCTACTCTTCACCTTTACACACAAGTCTCTAAAAAGCTTCTTGTGATTTTGTTATTACAGGTGCATCTTCACTGAGTCATCTCCATTCTATTCATTCAGTGCAGGACTGTTGTTGGGCCTGCAATTCTAGAGAAGGCATATTACTTCCTAATTGTTTGCACTTTACAGCATTTACAATATTTTCCTCAGTAGATCCTGTCCTACCAAGAGGAAAAGGCCTTATTTATAATCAATAAATAACACAATAGCACATGGACCAAATAATTTCCTTTCTATCACAGGTTCTGGTAAAGGTTAATTAGAAGAAGTTGTTGTCAGTGGAGCCTCATTTAACACTCACCTTCAGATCCTGTTTGACTAGCTCTTTCACTGCCTGCCAGATCTACCAAATTCTGCAAATTCATTAAATATTTCACAGGTTAGTTCTGAGGAAATTTACTATAAGTCCTTATAATTCTAAATCTCTGCTAAGAATTTCATAAACTAAAATTAATCTTCAAAAAAAACCTTAAAGGGGTCTCTTATTACTGGAATTAATGCATAGCTACTACACACAACCAATACTTTCAAATGTAAATAAGGAGTAAGTCTGCATGAACTCTGTTATTCCACCCTAAACAGTGTTTCAAACCTGCAGTGCAACAACCTCTACCCTCAGTCACAAAAAGACAAACACAGTTTCTCAGTACAGAATTAGTAGTTAACACTAATTCCAGCTGTAGGAATCTTTCATGTGAAAGAGTTTAGGTGAGATTATCTAATGTCCTGTCCTAAGCTGGCTGTACGTTGCTCCTGGCCTGTCATTGTGGAGATAAGGAGAAGATATGAACTACTAGAGGAAAAGCCTCACTCTGAACCTGCTTCAAAGCCAACTAGAACATTATGGCATCCCATAATGATTTGCCTGAGCAAGTAGCCCTCCCTTTAGTTGATTTTTGCTTCAGAGGAGTAAAATCCTGTACAAACTCCACCCAGCAGCAGAGACCAAGAGGGCCGAAATCCCTCTCCCCTCACCACTGTTACTTGTGGTAGCTCTAAAGTCAGTTGGAGCTAAGATGGGGCAGAGGGAGGGGGTGCAGGAAGAGTGGATACTCTAAATTATGGGAAGCACAAAAAGTAGGTATTCGTTTGCTGAGATACTGCATGAGCAGTGTTTACATTCAGACCCCAAAGCTTTTTCATGTGAAGCCAGAACAGAAAGCTCTTTCCACAATGCATGTGATTAACTTAATGCTACTTCCAATTCTGACTAGGAGTGCTCATCAGATTTTATCAGGCTTCACATTGGTTCCATTCCTGCAGTTGTTTCAAATAATTTTCTGAGAATCAGTAAAAGGCTGTAGAAAAGGCTTCTGAAACCTTAACATTTCCCTAGAGATGTCCAGTGGTATTCCCCACAGTTTATGGTACTTCATATACCAGTAATCCACCAAAGAGATACTAAGTGGGGTTACTTCTGAAAAAAAAATTAATCTTTTAGCAATTGCAGATACAGACCATACGTTCTTTTAACAACAACTAAATTTGAGGATAAGGGAAGGCTTAAGGTTACCCATTTTACAAGTTATTTCACTGGATTGTCAGTGATCAGAAACAGCTGTAGGGAAGATACAGTTAACAAAATGCAAGAGCACTCTGACGTAGTCCCTTACAAGGTACTAACACTCCCCAATCCAGCATGAATAACTCTCATGGAGAATTCCCTCTGGTGGGAACATCTCTAGATAACGCCACAAGAGTCTCCCTCTATACTAAAGAGACATCTGTCAGAGTTAACAACAAAGAATTCGTGTAATGCATTATGAAGTACCAGTAGTCTCTCAAACAAGCAGTAACAGTAAATTCTCTCCTTAACCTGTACTCCAAGAAGGTATTAAACAGACATTTACCAAATGGGAAACCATGACAGCTCCATCACAGTTTGAATTTGCAGGGTCACTTCGTTCTCTGCTTTCAATGATCTAGAAATGCAATGAAGTGCAATGAAGTTTTTGTTACTCTGAAAACAATAAAACCACTCCCAGTAGTGAAACAGTTTTTACCATTCTGAAGATAGTGTGAGAACGGCTGCTGTGTTCATTCATTTTTGTTTCTCCATAGTGGCGATTTCCTGTCAAAAAACAATATTAGAATACTTCTGCTTATAATCTGATAAACTGGAGATAAGCAGACTAAAAGCACAATTTTAAAACTTCCTGAAAAATTTCAGTTTATGAATATAAACCCAAAGGGATACCCCATGGTTCTAAATATACCTGATTAACCAACACTTTTTAAAGCTATCAGCTGACACTGTCTAAATACCTACTTTCTCCTTTTCTGATCCATTCCATAACTTGTTCTGGGGCAACCACAACTTCTTCAATCAGATCTTCTACATATGTATTCCTCTACAGAATAAACACAATAATAAATTTTACTGAACTCCAAAACACACTTCAATATATGAAGTTGATATTACCAGCAATTATTATGGTATTTATTCAACAGCTGAATGTCTTTTTACTCCAAATACAAGGGATGGGTAAAGTTTAGACTTTGACCAAAATTGTGGCCTAAGGGCACAAGAACCAAACAACAGATTTAGAAAATTTCCTAAAAACAGAACTGCTGAGTGAAATATCCTTCTTGACATTTTTCTCAGGGAATTTAGGAGTATATTTCTCAGTAACTCTTACAAGGACATAGTCATACAACTGCTAAATTTCTCTTCTTCCTATGTTCCAAACCCACGATCATTTAAGGCAACCAAAGGAAAAAAAAACCTGCCCCAAACCCCAAACCAACAATTTTTATTATTTCCTACAAAATTTAATATAAAGAAACTGAAGATGGTGTTAATAAAGATTTTTTTTCTATAGTAATCATCTTACAGAATAGTTCTAGTCTCATGGTTATTCTCTGGTCACAGTGGAAGAAAAGTGTATCTATTTGATAGAATGATATGAAGATGATATTAACTTTGTATATCTGTCAGAAACTTGTAACACATGGAGCTTAAGGTCACGTTTGTAAAAGTGTCATTAGCTAAACGATTCTTGAGTCTTTACTGACAAAGTTAAATAAAATATACCATCCTGGAAAACTTTAATCCTTAAACTGAAGATTAAGTCTACTTTTATAAAGATTTATAAAGATGAACTAGAAATAGCAAGCGCAAAGTCACTACAGTTATTCTATACATCAAGTATCCTGCTAATGCTGAAGACACAATTACAAAATTTGTCCCAGAAAAGTTTTTCATTGGATGCTTCTGAAGATGTTTTTTCCCAACTTCTTTTACTCCAAGCAGATATAATACTTATAATACATAAAATCCACTTACATTAACATCCTCACGAATTCCCAGAGGTTTCTTTTTCCTATTGTCACAAAGCAAATCAGTAATTGTTTCATTGTAGATTTCCATGTAAGAAACTCTTAGCAGGAATTCTCTATCTGGAATCTAATGTTGAAAGGAAGAAAAAAAAAACCCAAACAAAAACAGACTAACTGATGGACATCTTTTAATACAAGTATTCTTAAATTGGAGATAAAGGTTTGGATATTATTCCACAGATTTCCTTTCCTTCATCCTTTCTGTACATTAGCATTTACCATTTTTTTATTTCCCACCTCTGTTCAGCTGCAGTAAGGGTATACCACTTCTAAGAGGCCATAAAATTAAGATAGCTGTCCTACAGAAGCATGACAACAGTTGTCCTACTTCAATGCCATTTCCATAACCAATTGCCTCCTGCTTAGGCTCTTTCCTTTCTGTATACCTTGTCTTCTCTCTTTGCTTGCTTGGATTTACTCTGCTGTTTCTCCCCCCGCCTCCTTGGCAGAGAACATTGGAGTGAGGAACAGCTGCACAATGGACTCGAGGAAAATCTTCTTGCCTTTAGTTACTTCTATAAACCCTCTAACAGTATTCTGCACCTCCTTAAAGGAGCAGTGAACATTTCACTTCACTGGTAATAATTAGCTGAAGCCCTCAAGGCAGAAGCAAGCACTCTGCAAATCATGTTTTGGACATCACTGTTTTAATGTACACTTTCTCCTTATTTTTATTAATATTGAGCAACTAGCAATTCTTTTGTAAGCCAGAAATAAGTAAATAGTGTCATATTCTTCCACTAAAAAAAAAGTCTTTAATTGTTAACTTTTTAGACTTTTACAATAGCAGAATAAACACAAAGCTTCACTTTATCAAGTGAGTACCTGTTTTTATTTGTAATCAGTTTAATGTATTTGGAAGGTTAAGAAACCTCCTCAGTTTTGTTCTGATTTGATTTCAACTAATAGAGTCCCATTAGCTTTTTGTTTGAAACACTCATCTTTACTAGGCTAGCAAAGTAACTGCAACATATAGTTCAATATAAAGTAACTTCCTTCATACGACTCTTGATATTAAAATTAACTTTTATGTAACTGTCACAAATATTACTAGTCCTTTCAGTCACTTCAGTTTAACAGAATTGCTCACCTCACAAATAATTCTGAACACATGTTGAATTGCCGTAGGGATAATGCCCATGGAATCTTCATTTCCCATCATTGTGTAAGTCTTCCCTGAAGCAGTCTGTCCGTAAGCAAAAATTGTGCCTAGAAAGATGGTTAAGTTTTACCAATTATCTCTGAAATACAGAGATACAAAAAGGATTTAAACAGAGTTTTAAAACGTACCATTATAGCCTTGCACAGCTGACTGTATAATTGGAACAGCTACACCATCATACAACTGCTGAGTGCTGTCGCTTGAGTGAAAGACACGATCTTTAAACAAAACAAAAACAAAACAAAAAACAAACAAACAAACAAAACAAAACAAAAAAAAGCATATGAATCCACTCCATTGCAAGTCAAAACAAGCTGTCATTTAGTATTGCTCATTTTAAATCCAGTAAATTTGGATAATCATTTGCAGGTTAATTCAAATATAAACATAATTGTAACACCAGTAATGCAAGCTTTTAAATTTTTGTTTTAAAATAAATATTAAACACAAAATCAGGAAAGACACAATGCACGAATGATAGAAAAGTAAAAAAAACCCCTAAGAATAATGAACACAGTTAAACAGTCATCCTATTTAATCCTAAAAAAACCTGACTAATTTATCTACGAAGATAGTAAGCCTGACAAGACAGGTTAATTGTTAAGCTCCTAGCTGGTGCATGCTTTTACCGAATCCGTATTTTGGGGAAAATATTTGCAGCGGCTACGTTCCTACTAACAAGTAGAGCCGATCAGCAGGAAAAGTCTCAAAGGCAGCCAGTTAGTTATGAGGATCCGATATTCACACTAGTCACTTTTGGCATTGTGTTCTCTCATACCCTTCTCCCTAAATGCTCTGGACTAGCCCTTGCTTAGCCCATTTGTAACTAGATTTCAGATAAAAAAAAATGCGTTCCAAAGCCACTAGGGCATGAGCCAGAACAGAGAAGGCAACGTCCATCAGGAAGCTGACCTCAAAAGCACATCCCAATGCTGCCCGTACTCAAAATCCCAATAACACTCCTTCGGAATTACAAAGTAGGGAAGGTTGGGGGACATTTCAAGAAGCCCGGGGCATTCACCACAATCGACACGCTCAAGAGTACAGTAGCAAAGTTCCTCGTAAGCATCCAAGTAAAGCAATTGCTTTCACATTCTTACCGTAACTAAATATTTTGGTACCATTCACGTCGGAAACAGTATTATTCTGACTTCTCCAGTGCAGGGACACTTTATCTCCTGAGGCATTTTCTCTAAAACAAGAGACACCCTGTTACCTTCATTGTGCGAAGACTCTGCTCCCAAAACGCAGGCCCCTTACCGCGCGCCCCTTCCCCGGCTCTCGCCAGCCCCTCGCTCCCGATCCCTCCATCCGCCTCCCTGCCCCCGGTGCGGGCTGCTCACCTGGCGATGAGCGGCCGCACACGCACGCACACCGTGACGGCGCTCTCGTCCGCCATAGCCGCCCGGGCCAGGAGGAGGGGAACAGGGACACGGGACGGGCTCGGCGGGACCGAGGGGACCGGGAGTGCCGGGAGCACGGAGCGTCCGCCCCAACCGCCGCCGCAGTTTGAACTTCTCCCGCAGTCGCTCCCTATTGGCCCGCGAGGGACGCACGCCGTGCGTGGAACGCACCACTCGCACAAGCTGGCGGGGAGGTGTGGGGGGGTGGGGGAGGGGTCAGGAACAAACGGCGGAGCAGCCCCTGAGCTCTCCCGCGGCACCTTCCCCCCCGCCGTCTACCGGCAGCGCCCAGATGGTAGCGGTCCGGGAATCAAACGATGTCCTGCTGTCCGCAGCTGCAGAAGTTTAAAACACCCCCAAGCGTCGTCACTGCACCGCTTCGGGGTAGCCGTTCAAGGCTGACAACTCTTTCAATTAAGGATTTTTTCCTATTATGCCTTGTGAACCTCCCCTGGCGCAGCCTGAGGCTCTTTCCTCTTGTCATGTCGCTTGTAACTGAGGAGAAGAGGCCAACCCCCACCTGGCTACACCCTCCTGACAGGGAGTTGTAGAGAGGGATAAGATGTCCTCCGAGCCTCCTTTTCTCCAGGCTGAACACCCCCAGCTCTCTCAGCCGCTCCTCACAGGACTTGTGCTCCGGACAAAATGGAGCTCCAACTCCACTGCCCTTCTCTGGATGTGCTCCAGCATCTCCATGTCTTCTGCAGTGAGGGGCCCAAAACTGAGCACGGGATTGGAGGTGCAGCCCCTGAGTGCCGATGATCACTGCCCGTACCCGTATCACTCAACCTGTACCTCAATAAGCTGCCTACTGAACCAGAATAGTACGCTTTTACACATAAAAGTGACAGTCATGAGATTTTAAAAAAAAATTATTTCAGTAAAATGTATATATGTATTGACATAAGGGCTAGAAAGACAGTAGTGAACATTTTGTGGGTAATATTTCTTAGTTCAAAGCAGTATCAATTTAGGAAGCAGAGTATGTTTGCTTAGTCAAACAAACAGAAGAAAGCCTTGCTGCCAGTGTGGGTAGGTTTGACTGGTGGGAAAGGAGAGGAAGATAGCTGCAAAGAAAAGCCTACGGAAATTAAAAAAGGGCACGCTCCAAATGCATTTCTTTTGAGATCAGCAAATGACTACTTTATGAAAATGCTGTTTATATCCAAACTTTTAAAACAATCTGTTTTCTTCCATATTTTAATCATCCTCCTCTTCTTCCTCTTCCTCTTCCTCAGCTTCGGCTAAGGCTTCTTCCTGCGCAGCCTTGAAAGCCGCTTCCTCTTCCACAGTGGGGTCTACTGTCTCAGTGATTTCTGGCCCGGTGGGGTATTCTTCTTGGGCTGGTGGGGGCAGTTCAGGAGTGTGGCTTTCTGGACTGTATTTGTGACCCCAGCCAAAGTAGATGTTTTCAAATTTCCTGAGGAAGAGAAGTGAAAGATCACACATTCATCCCCTGACAAAATATTTGCAGAGACACTCTCAGTCATCCTTACTCTGCTGCAAGAGAAGTCCCTGTGGTGCAGATATCCTATAGCAGAAGAATTTTAAACATGGCACCTCTTTTTAACTGCTCTAATGGTTATAATACATCTTCTATTTAAAATGTTGAAGTGTCACTGCACTGCAGTACAGTGTAGTGGAGTGACTGTGTAATGGAAATATACATGGAGGTAATAACCATGTGTAGTGGAAACAAATGAAATTAGAACCACACAATGTAGCTGGTTTTGTAAAAAGTCCCACAGACACAAGAATATGCATTTTAAATCAAGGACTGTGCTCAAATACTAACATGGTGTTTATATCCATTAACTTTATGCCAGCTTTTCCAATGATTATTTGTTTTCAGTCTTAAATACATATTTTCTGTTGTTGTGCACATTTAAGTGGCCTTCTCCATCAGTCTCTGGAATAGTTAGAGCTCAGTCAATGAATTAATAATAAAGTAACTCTGCCTGTATTAGAGAGGCACCTGTGTGCAGCACTACAGTCAGTGTTGTAACCATGTCAGGTGGACTCTCACCCGCCAGATGCAAAGGCATAAGCTCCAGGCCATCGGTTAGACTGCAGGATTGCAACAGAATATTCCGGGATCAGGTTTGTAGAAGCCTGAGCTGTCCAAGCAGGGATGTCTTTCATGCCTGGAGACAGCCAAACACACACTGTCTATGAATAAATGGACTTGGTGAGCCTCTGCAAAATATTTAAGACTGTGCTACAAGATTTGCACAGAATTCAAGCAAGGTTTATATTAAGTTGCACAACAGAGCAAGCCAGAAGAGAGAAACAGTAAGTGTAGGCACTGTTTTCAAACATGTGGTTTGCATGTATGGGTAGGCAGCACAGGAACGCTGATAGTCCCCCCATGTACAGAAAAAAATCAGTAGTACTCCCCTCTGGTTCTCTAGTCAAGGACTTTTCATCACTTATGGATAAATTGTATAGCTATATTTCACCTTGATTAAAGAATGGAGAGTAGGAAAATAATCAAATATTGACATAACCTAATATTCAGGCTCCCTTATTCCCATGATTTGCTGCAGTGATATGCTAGAAGATCTAAATTCTCATACAAATAATGTATATCAGTGCATATTAATTATTCTATTTATTATTTATGTTATTATTTATATTACACATACATACACACTTTTCTTTTTTCCTAGAAAGGTGAGATAAAAAAGCCAAATGTATTTAATGTAGTGAGCTGTTTTGAACTTGAAATAACCTGACAAGTCTAAGTTACTTTTTCCTTTTAATCTCAATGAGATGGTTACCCAGTAAACCTGATTATTTCAGTTTTAATGTCAATTCTGTTAATCATTTTGCTTTTGACTGATTTTGTAAAAGAATGTGTTTACCCTACAGAGGCAAAGTACATTGCTCCAAAAAATCAGATCTCTATAACTTCAAATATTTACTGCTATATGACAACATTCCTAGTGACTCTCCATCAAAAACTTCATATTCCATGAAGAATACCTTCATCTTCAGAGATTAGAGTAAGAAGGGGTGGTCCTCTTTCTTCCTGTTGCTCTTCCTCCTCATCCTCTTCCTCCTCTTCATCTTCTTCTTCTTCATTTTCCTCTAATTTTTGAGAAGGATTAATCCAAACACAGCGACCCTATAATTGATAGGGAAAAGTAATAAATACATGTAACAATCATTGAAAGAATGCAAGTTAAAACTAGTTAAAAATATTGGCTCACACATACACACGCACACACAGAGACACACACAGAGTTAAAGGATGGGGAGAAGAAAAATACATATTCTGTAACTGGTATATTGTTAACAGAATATTGTATCCTCGTGGCAGAATGTTCCTCTCATTCTGCCCCTTATTCACTCCTGTTTACTTTTTGAGAATAACCTTATACCTCTGTCATCAGCTTTTTGTTATTTTGTATTCTTCAGTTCCTGGCCAGTTCCTGGTTTATATCATTGCTAGGTTATCAGTTACTGCAAACTATGGACTTATCCCTTCTTTTTAAAATCTGCCTTGTTACTTAGTTACCAGTCAGAGGAACATAACAGAATGTTCTTAGGAGTCTAATGCATATAGATTTTATTTTTGCAACTATTGTTTTGCTGGTATTAAGTTTAAACCTTATTTCCTATCATTTGCTGTTATTTTACACTAGCATTCTTGCATTGGTAGACTGGCCATCAAACCATCCCACAATGAAAACCAAATTAATAATACCTCTTTCGAGCACTAGTCTGATAGAACATGTTTTTAAGTTTTTTCATTTGAATGTTTCACAGAAGAAAGTATAAAACAAAAAATTACCCAAAGAAAACACCAAATAAGTTCCATTTAGCATACAGCCATAAGCTATCTGCTTTTTAGCATCCTACCCAAGAAAAGAGAATTTTAAATGTTTTTGTTAAATAAGGATCTCAAAGCAGAAAACCTAATACAGAAGATTGCAAGAAATACTTGTTATCTATCACGGCATAGATCCATACTGTTATTTAAAGATAGGTTTCAGTCTCAAGAGCACATCACTGCAAAAAGTACTAAAACTAAAGGGTTCCTAAATATATATATATATATATATATATACACACACATACATATACCATATAAAATACATGTTTCATGTGTAAGTTATTCTGATATTGTACACAATATAAAATGTATTTTCCACACAAACATCTTTCAATCCAATAACATTTCTGTGACTAGTTTGCATGTGCAGGTGAGGAGTGTCATTCACATTCTGTAACCCTCCAAGCACTCAGTGTGAGTCGTGCCCAAGGTCCATGCGAGCTATACTGGCACACACCTGCTTTAGAATGCCCTTGACATGGTGTGCCCACAAGGTGAGGGACTCCACCATTTCAGCCACAGGACGAGGCTCAAACTCAGGGTTTTCTTCATATGTATCTGCTCCTTCTTCATCTTCTTCATCCTCATCTGGAAACTGGTAAAATCCAGTGGGAGAGACATGGGTTCCTGCTGAGATTCGAGCTATCTGTGCGCGCAGGTAATTGGCCTCATTTCCAGGAAAAGGAGGAAAGCTCATAACAGGAGTATCCAGTCGACCAGTGAAGAACTTCTTGATTTTCCTGGCACAGACAATCTGGGCTGGTGTCACTGGAGGCAACTTCACCCAGGGTTTGCCTGGCTCATTACAGACAAAGTAGACGTATTTATTAGTCCCAGTCCCATTTGCTTCTTTTGGGATCTCAGGTGGGGGTTTATAGGTGGACTTTGGTGGTTCAGCTTCTTTTTGTTTCTGCTCATCTTCTTCTTCAGCCTCACCCATCTCTTTCTCTCCTTCTGCAGTAGTTCCCTCTCCTTCCTCTCCTGTTTCTTCCTCCCCTTCCCCTTCCTGTAACTGTACTTCAGCTATAATGTAGTTCATTTCCAGGCCCAAAATTTTGCCCCAGAAGCGACAGGTCTGGATTGGCTGAACGTTAATTAGGTTTTTAAGAGCAAGGAATATGCAATAGGATTCATCTTTGCTCAAGCCAATTCCAGCCTGTTCAAAATAAAAGGCTGTTTCCATCACATTTGGTAGAGTGTGATGTCCCTAGGAAAGAAGATTCAGAGTTAGAGCTAAAGAATAGGATAATTATCTATTTTAATAATTGAACATGTTATCTACTGAACATTATACTTCACTTTCCTGTCAAGCCACTCATTATCTCAAAGTGCTTTCCAGACTCTGACTGCTATTCATTCACTATTTCTTTTTACTATCATTTAGAAAAATTAAAAGTCTTTTAGTGGTAAAGAAGAGAACACAGATGAACTGCAGCTTTTAGAACACAGGGTTTCAAAATTCAAACTACTAATTACTGCAAAATAATGAAAGTCAGCATTCTTACACAAGATCTACAAGGGATTCAGTGCTAGGATATGTCAGCTAAGAGGCCTTTATGCCTGCAAACAGTGACACTGTGTTGCCTTGTGTTAGGTAATACAGATTTTATATATTTAGGCACTGGGCCAACAACATTTCTCTGGGGTGAGCTACACGTACAGCTCCCCTGCAGTTTCTAAAATATTGCCCCCTGCTCTTATCAAAGTCCACTGTAAGACTCCATCTGGCTTCAGTGGAAGCAGAACTAGGCCAATAATTAAGTCTTGGTCTACCACCATTGGTCTACCACCCATCTCTCATTTAATGGGAATAGGTGATCATATAACACAGACAGACTTCATATAAGTTGGACATGGCAGGGTAGGGAATTTGGAAGAATTAGTGCTAGTTTCATATGGAATTTCTTTGGATCTGATAGGTTTCTTATATCAAAGCAAGATTGACAGGAGTATGAAAAATTCAGAATTCCTTCCTGAAATACCCTACCTTTTTTTCCATTTTCAGCATCCCATACTGTTAATGTAAGATATATAACAAGCTATGGAAACGATGAAAGACCATCTCTTCTGTGGTTGGTATTTGTACTATGCAGTGGTAATTAATTTGAATATGTGCTGGTTAACTTCATATGAAAATCAACATCTAGTTGAATGATTTCCTTTGGCTATTATAAATCTCATTTATATTCCTATATTTCTCATTAAAAGAATTCTCATTTTTCCTTGGGTAAAAATGCTTCTGCATATAAGCAACTGAATAATTAAAATCCTGTTTTAAGAAGTGGCTTTTCAATTGTATTAGTTCTTCATTAAAACCATATTTTGTTTCAGTTGGAGAAGGACAGACTGGAACTACACCAGGAGCTGCAAGAATCACAAAATTCTGCATTCTGCTATTTTACAGTAGCAGCTATGCACAATATTGTCTAACTGTATCAAGAATTATGGGCACTTCAGTAAGGAAACGTCCCTTTCATATAAAGAAAATAAACTTGTATGCAATATTCCGTGCTGAACTGGCATACAGGAGACATTATAAACCTTACTTTCTGTTTATCACCTCTAGAACATCCCTGATTATGAAGGCTCAAGATATTAGATTTACTACAGAAAAAAAAATTTCTCAACTAAGTAACCAGATGGGTTTTTTTCTTCGGAACCAGACATGGGAGGAGCTCAGCTGTGAAGAGGGTACATGGTGCTGTGACTGCAATTATTTGTACGGTCACGAGAGGCGGCACTACAGAAGAGACCGCAACTTTCTCCCTTTCCCCTTTCCCTTCCCACCATCCGCCCACCCCTTCCCTGGTATATTTGGTACCTGTTTCACTCCGATAATAACTCACCATCTCTTCTTCTATTTCTTCATGTTCTTCTTCTCCACCTTCTTTGACGAACAAAGCTTTACAATTTTGTGCAGCTTCAAATGTTGAAGAAATCAGATGTTCGTCTCGAAGAGTGTCCATTTTTTTCCGAAACTGAGCCCACTTCACATCCTTGCTGATATCCTCAATTATGTCTACTGTATTTGTAGGCTGTTCATCCAGGATGTTTGTTAGTATATTAGCAAAATGATCATATCTGTCATATAAATATAAATATTGTTGGCTTACTATACAAAAGTCTAGAATATTATTATTTTAATAAGAAAAGTAAAGGCTAATCATCTGGATCGTTGGAAAAATCACTGGAATAGTTAGAAGAAAGGGAATCATGGAGCGTTAAGGCAAATTAGAGTTAAAACTAGTCTGATTATACTTAAGAGCATTCCCATCTTCCATTTCTAGTATATACCACATCTATCTATGAGCTGAATCTGAATTTAAACTTGCCCTCTATCATATGAATTTCTTTTTGAACTCCCTATAAAATTCCGTTAGGAATTTTGGTTCTGCAAGACGTTGGACACATGCAAGTATCACCAGTGATGAAATACTGCATGTGTAACATTATCCCGTTCTAGATGTACCTCCCTTTGTCCTTTTACCTTTCTCTACACTCAATACTTCCTACCCTTTTTGATTGTGATCCTATTTCAGACTTACAAGTTCAGGCCAGATTTCGTGCTGGCCTTCAGTAAATAGGCTTTTGCATTCTTGATTGCCAGCATCCGAGCTTCGGGATCGGGAATCACATCCTCATATGGGCTGTATCCGGGCTCGTCAAGACCATAACCCGGTTCGTGTGGCTGGTAAGGGCCATGGCCACGTTCGCAGCCGTTTTGTGTGTCGGCGCTTTTTGGTTCCTGTGAAGGGTCTAATTCTGGCGACTCAGCCATGCTGTGCCTTGCCCCCGCTGCCTCGGGAGCCTTGTCCCGGCGCGTCTCTGGCTGACGCTCGGCTGCGGCACCTGCAGCGGGTCAGCGGCCGGCGCTGCGGGCCCTGCGCGGCCGCGGCGGGGAACTGCGCTCCGTGACCGACACCGTGCTTGTCCTGCTGCACGGGGCTGGCCGGCACTTCCCTTTGGTCCTGTGCTCGGTGGGGGTCCTGGCGCGCCTGAGAGACGCTTTCCCTCCGTCCTCGTGGCTCTGAGACCCTCGCCTTATCTCCTGGTATTCCCAGGGAGCCGCTCCCGTTTCCGTCGCCTGGGGCTGATGAGGGTCTCACGGGGCGGCTGCCCGGGGCCCCGCTGGGCCGGGTGAGCAGCGTGGGCGCTGTGTCCGGGCCACGGGCGGGCTCGCTCCTGCCCTTCCCGGCCTGGGCCGGGGGCTCGTTGCGGGCCCGGGGTGCGGCCCGGCCCGGCCTGGGGACACCGCGCGGGGCCTGGGCAGCAACGGCGGCGGCGGGCGGGGCGTCGCCGGGGGAACGCGGACGCGGGCAGGGAGGGAGGGCGGGAGGGCAGCCCGAGTGACCCGCCCCAGGGGCCACTCCCCTTCCCTGAGGGGCTCCTGAGCCCTGCTGTATGACTTTCAGCGGGACCCAGGGGTGGTGGTGAAAGGAAAGTGGTTGGGGCTGGTCTGTACGGGGTCCTGAGCAGCCTGGTCCACTGAATGGCACCCCTGATTATGGCATCAGGTGAGAAGTAGGTGATGCCCAATGTCCCTTCCAACCCAAAGCAGTCCTGTTCTGTGAAACCATGAAATACTGTTAACACTTTCCCTTGGACGTTTGTGGTATGAGTCTTTCAGCCGTCTGCTGAGAGCAAAATGAGTGGGTTAATGAGAGCAAAAGAGTGGGTCTTCAAAAGTTTAGTCTTGTTTTAAAATACTGTTAATTTGCCTTCATTGCTTTTGTGTGATTTTAGTGGTGATATGCTGTTCATAATGTACAAAGGTTTTTCTTTTAAGAAAAGAAAAACACTGTAAAGTCTGGTATTTGCTTAAAAAGATTATGTTCATGGATTCAAGGGGAAAAAAAACCCAAGCAGTTATAAGTTAAGTTGGAATGAAGGTGCTTGGATAGAAAGCAGTTTTGTCATGCAGCACAATCAGTGTTAATATGAGAATTACAGAATCTGCTGAGGTGGAAGCGACCCATGAGGATCACTTAGTCCAGCTCTTGGCACAGGACGCCCCAAGAGTCACACCATGTGCCCCAGAGCATTGTCCAAATGCTTTGTGAACTCAGAGTCAGTGTTGTGATCACTTCCCCGGGGAGCTTGTTCCAGTGCCCAACCACCCTCTGGGTGGAAAACCTGTTCTTGTTAGCTGACCTAAACCTCCCCTGACTCAGGTTCATGCTGTTTCCTCGAGTCCTGTCACAGGACGAGAAAGTGAAGAATTAAGGAGACAGGTGGCCATGATGTGAGTTAACTTTCATTTGCAAAGGTATTCAAACACTACATTGTTTAAAGATTTGGTGTTATTTCCCATTATCCTACTCTGATTTCCTTGGTAAAGGATTTGCTCTATTTCTCAAAGTCTGTTTTTCCTGTGACAGTAATAGGTGAATGATCTTTGTGCTCTTATCTTGACCTGTTGTATTTTTTCTACCCTCTCCAGTTCAAAGAGGGAGTGGTAGAAAATTGACTTTGGGGGGCACCTGGCATCCAGCCAGGGTGAAACTAGTACAATGCTGTAAAAATCTCAGCAAAATGCCCTGTTGAAGTTATAAGCTGTGTAAAATAAAGTAGTGCAATACCTGAACTGTAAAATATAATTCTCTGTCCTTGATGAATCATTAATGTACCTTTTAAAAGTGTGGTTTATTTTGGATATCTTGCAGAAGCAACCAGAAAAAATTATGAAATAGCTGTGACAACCTTCTGTCACATTCCAAGAGAGTAAATGCTAGAAGTATCGTTGAGGAATCTCACCCATTGTGAAAGAGCAGCAGAACATACTTTTCCACATCCTAAATAGGTGGAGCATTTATATCAAGAACTAAAAAGTTTCTGCATTATGTTCCTATAATTCCAACAATAAGACATTATCATAAAATATGTTATTTCTGCTGGGTTTCTACTTGTAGGGGTTTTTGTATTGATCTTTCCCAGGAATGTGCCCAGGTTAATTTTGCAGAACTTACCCATTGACTGCAGAGGGCGATACAGTACTTGCAAATTACTTGTGGATTCCCTTTCATTTGATTTCTGTATCTCATATTTGGAGGGAAAATTGCTTGTTTAGTAATTCATTTCCATTAAAACTGTATGAACTAAGTTAACTTTCTGCTTGTGTGTTGAGTGAAGTAGCTGCTCGAGGCAAAAGGGCAAGTGCTTTGTCTTTTCAATTTTATTCAGCAAAGAGAGAAAACTGGAGGCACCTATATTGCAGTTAAGTTAACACACACGTAAAATGTGCAAGGGCTCAGGACAAATAATACGTCAGTGCAGAAGGATGCTTCACCAAGGTGCTATGATCATCAAAGTAGGAAATGGATATGTGCAATATTGCAGCATAATCATACTCTGATCGTTCCCAGTAACATGGGTTAATAAGCTGAACAGTAACTAAAGTATTAATGTTTTACCTTTCAAAGGAGGTTTGCCTTGTCTCTGCTGTGAATTGTTTCTTGTCCTGTGGAATCAGGTCTACTTTTCAGTAGCTTTTTATTATGATTTTTTTTTTCATTTTTAACTGAACTACCTGTTGCTGGCTTTGAACTGGAGATCCAAAGATGATATAAAATGTTGCATACAGAACTGGACACCTGTTGCACTTCTATACAAGTTCATTTGTGAATTTTGAACATGTGAGTTTTGCACTGGGAAGGCAACATGAAGAAAGCTTCCCTTTCCAGCTGATAATCCTTCTGTGCTCTATTGATTTCTTTGCAAACAAGTATTGAATTGGAAAGCACAGATTCAGGTCTCATGTGTGTCTTCCTAGAAGAATGCCTTCATCTTTAGACCAGTTAAGTAGCACCTGTAACTAATGAGGTGAAGCTGGTCTCTCCTGTGTAGCTGGAAAGGCAAATTTAACTTAATTTCAGCCTATACAATAGGAAGCAGCTGTTGTTGCTTTCTGCTCAGAGCTTGTTCCATCAAGTAGTTGCAGGTGTGCTGGCAGCTCTCTTAAGAGGAGGGCATAAGCACTAGGTTCTCGTTGGATTTCCTATGGCTATGGTTTCAAACTGTATGCTGAGGTCAAGACTTCAGTTCCTGAGGGTCTGAAGATAATCTTTAGCTTTTCCTTTACATTGTGTTTATGGATTAAATACTTAATGCTTGCTCTGACTGCCTCCAAATGACTTCAAAAGGAAAGATACTTGAAACGTACAGATTTTGTCATGCTACCATTGTTAATTCTTGTTAAAAGACTATTAACTACATAAATACTTTTAAATCTCTTTTTCATAAATATATTCAGTTCAGAAGCCAGCAACATTCAGTTCTTCTGCAGTTCCAAAAATACCTCATGCAGTTTCTATGGTTGGTTAAACATACAGTAAGTGTTTTTAATTGTGTAGTGGGGTTTCCACTTTTATTAATTTTTTAAACCCAAAGAGGATAAAAATGTATTTCTGCATCATTTTCATGAAATACCTTTCCATCTGGTCAAAGGCTCTTCTTTATATGTAACTTCTGATAGTGATTTCCTGCTAAACATCTAAGGAAGTTACTGTTTATATAAAAGCAAAAATTGTTTCCTGAGTCTCCACTGTTTATTGTGCAGAGAAGAAGAGATAGTCATACATGTTTTGAAAATATGGCAGAGTTTTTTCTGTCGGTTTCAAAGTTTTCACTGAGTCATTACTGCAGGCATTTTTCTTCTCCCTTAGGGAGATTGATTCTTTCCTCTTCTTTGGGCTGTATGCTGAAGTCAAACTGTATTCCTCAGGTGGTCATAGACATTAGATTAGCACTGGCAGTCTGAGATGCTTTTCTGTATGTGGCAATATTATTGGAAAGCTGAGAGACCATCATCCTTCTGCAGGGGACTGATAGGAAATGTGTTTGGTGCTCTGAAGGAAATAATAATGATATTTAGAGATCTAGTGCTGTCTTTTGCTCTTATTGAAGTCAGCAGGAGCTTTGCTACTGACTTCTGTGAAAGTGAGGTTAGGTCCTTTGTCATTTCATTTTCATGTTTTGACGTATGCAAGGATATATGCTGGGAGACAAACTGGTTTTAATTCTGACTTATGGTGGAGAGTTTCTGTGGTTAATGTGGAGCATGACTTTGCATCCTGATGTGCAAATTCGGTATTTTATATTCCCTGAGTTCAGAAAATCACCGTGAGTTACAGGTAATGGTGCAGTGGCAGTAGCATTGGCATGGACCAGTAAAGTTTCAAGGGGGAGAAGTTTTTTTATCACCTGGTAATCTGAGTTCTAAAGCTTTATTGTAAACTAAGCTTTTGTTCAAACTATGTTACTACAGTGACATGGTATGTTTGTTAGGAGAAGCACAGAAAATTGAAGCTAATCATTTTTTAGACTCTGGAATGTAATGTCTTTGTGTGTGTGATTTCCATTACTGGAGGTGATGGTATTTCTCTGGCTTTGGTCACTGTGTAACTGGCTCAAAATTGCACATGACAGCAGGATTAGTGCTTCCTGGGTGCTGTATCTCTAATTTATAATATTTTTCATTGATGTTGATATATCATTTCTTACCTGCCAATACTATCAGAGGCATTTGATACTTAAAAGAAAAAAGCTGAATTTTCTGGCCAAGAGGATGTGGCAGCTGTGTGCCTTTTAAGTAAATGCTGAGTTTAGCCACTGCCAGCTGAGGTGCTTTGTGCTGGTGCTCAGAACTATCCATATCCTACAAGTCTCTTAGATCACAACTGCAGATTTTGGAGTTGTGTGACACTTTCTGGGCTCGGAAGAAAGGTAGAGTGATTCTTGCTAGCACATTAAAGATGTGATACAAGGTTCAAATGGACCTGTTTTGGATCCACATACAGCAAACTCAGCTTCTGCTACATGTTTTCGGCAACTGGTGTGCAGAGGAATCTGAATGTCTTGGTGGGATGGGGTCTTCCCACAAAAAGTTCTGACTATGCATAATTGTGTGTTGCAGCACTATTCTCATCAACTGAACCTGTGGGTCATGTTGAAGCCACCAAATCTGTTCCTCAGAGCAGTATAGATCCTGATTGTTGAGTTTCAACAGTGCAAAACCGGACTACGGGAGTATAGGATCTTTGCTGCAGCAGAGTTTCCTGGCAGCAGTGGTGTGGTAGAATTAGGGTCAAATACCCTCCTCTGCTCGGGCTGGTTGAAGGCTTGTGAAACCCTACCAGGCTTGTTTTCTCCTGGCCGTGCATGTAAATTTCTCCTTTTTGGGGGGATGGGTTAGCAGAGGTTTTCTTCATTGTAGAAATTCTTGGGGATTTTGTTTCAGTGAAGAGTCAATGAAATAGCAGTTAAAATGGAGCAATGATTTATTGTCATTACTAGAAGTGAGGTTCGCTTTTTTACTTTGCAGATCTGGAACTTTTGCTGTATTTCTGAGGGTCATCTTTTATATTTATTAGCTACTGCATTCGATTCACATGATTATATATATATAAAGGTTTTATTTTTACATGAAGCTGAGCAAGTGCAAGTACTTGAAGATGATTAAACGTTTCAGTCCTTATTTTGGGTTTCCCTAGCTGTGTGTGTCACAGCACTTTCATTGTAGAGAGAATGGATTCTTTCATTTTCCCCCCTACTATGGTAAGCCCTCTGGTCTGCAGCAGCAGTGTAAAACCGGGTATAATGATTCAGCAGTATTTTACCAAAACTAAAACGTGCAGAAATAGATAATCCTATACAGTCCTGACACTGTCCCCTTTCAAATAGTTAGGAGAAGGATAGAAGAATATTCTTTGCTATTTATCAAACAAATATTCTAAAATCAAAATCCTTCAAAAGTGTAGATTGTTTCCATTAGAAACTGGGAGTGGCTATGGAGTTTTGTGGAATTTAGGGACATATAGAAGAGGTTTAAGTGTCTTGCTAGTATTAGTCGTATATGTAAGTTCAACCTAATTCTGTACAGGGGGAGCTTGCCATGTTAGACTCCATGAATATGAAATTCTACTCAAAAATCCATTTTGATATTTCAGTTCTGCAATGAAATTCATGCTACTGAATATGACTTGTACAAAATTCAGGTTTTCAGGCCAGGTTGTTTTTCAGCACCACCCAATCAAGCTGTCCTATATTATGGTGTTTTGACTGTGTGATATGTAATAATGGACATGTTTGAGGATAGTATACTCAAAATAGTGTGTTTAAATTGTATCCACTGAGTTAATAATGCAACTGCATTCTTAACTGGAAATAATTCTCTAAGCGTAAAGGGGAAGTAAACCTATAAAGTTCACTTTGATTTCCAATAAAGAAAAATCCATCTCTCTACTTGAGCTTTCATGAAATGCCATTAGATCAGTCATTTCATCTGGAAATACTTTCTACAAGTTCAAGCACTCTTTCATTGTAAATTTGATGTCTATGATCAGTATACATTGTTGCAGACAATATAGTCCCATTTTCTTTTTTCCAGACTTATAGCACTTCCTGTAAACAATCTTCTCCTAGTAACAAACATGATTACTTGAAAACTGATTTTGTTTTCTTATTTCTTTTCCTTGTTATTGTGTTGAATAGAGCTCTTATTTGTAGTTAGTTGCTTAGTCACCATGTCCTTTTTCTCCTCTATGAAAAGCACAAGATAAACAAAGCAAAAGTTTGCATCACCATTCAAAATACTATGTTTAAGGGAAGTAAATGGGACTACCTATGAAGTGTCTCAGAGATGTTTCTCCTTACTTAAGTATTAACTTTGCAATATCTTGACTTTCCATCTTGTTTTACATATAATGTGACTTTAGATAGTACAACAGACTCAATTAGTCTGTGCTTTTCTTACAAAATATCTATAGAACAATTCTAGACAGTATCTTGCTCACCTGCATTTGAAACTTGTTTCCATCTATGCTTTGTTGATGAAAACAGCTTCTTCAGCTGTCAGAGTTAATAAGTGTTCAAAGCATTCATATTAAACCATAATCTTTTTTTGCATTCCTTTGTCAAAATATGAAAAAAAAATTGTTTCTAGGTAAGAAAATGTTAAGAGTATCTGAAAATGTGCCCATACGTATGTACTAAGTATTAAGCTTCAGTATTTCACTTATAGCTGTCTGGAGTAAGATTGAGAACTCTGATGCTTGGAGTAAATGTGCATGGGGTAAAATGTTTGGAATTTAAAAAGACATTACAACCCATGCATTGAGCAAGGCTTGCTTAGGAGAATGATTGGGAAATTCTGTCATCATATGCTATAAATTATGCACCTCTTCAGGTTTTAACATTTATAACTAAGAGGAGTCATGATTATCTGTTTCAGACTCCAAATTTATTGATCTACTGAAGGAGAAGGCAACTTTTTGCCTTTTCCTTTACTATCCAAAGAAATGAGTAGGGCTTGTTTCCTGAAGAACAGATGCTGGGGCACAAACCCGTTATATTTCCCTGGGTAGATCTCAGTAGGGGAGAGATCTGAATTCAACTCCCTTCAGGCTAAGACTCAACCCATATTCCTCTCGTCTGAACAAGGGAGCTGAATCTGTCTGAGGGGACCTATGTACACTACAAAATTCTGGTATCCTTTTCCTAGCTTAATATTCTAAGTTTTTCTCTTCATCTTTGATAAAGCAAAACCATGACCTTGGGCTACAGGTATGAGTGTCTTCATATGCAATCCCAGTTCCGTTAGTGAAAAGATGAAAACAATGAGTGCTAATACTTCACAGCCAACAGTGGTTCTCCAGGATACAGTCATAACTGTAAGGAGAAAACACAGAGAGCAAAAAGTCCAGGCACTAAAATAATTCACAATAGAGCTTATACTTCTCTGTAAGGAATTTTGGTCCAAGCACCATCTCTTAGTCACACCATCTCTTAGTCCTACAGTGGTTTGCTTCCTGAAGTGACCATGATTTCATCCAGAGGGCCAATCTGCCTTGTAGAGTTATTTGGTTATCTCAGAGAGATAGTTATGGCTCAAAATCTTGGCTGAATCTGTGTTACATTTTTCTCATTTATAGTATTTCACAGAAGGAAATACTAAGCTCATGCATTTAAAAAAACCCTTACTTTTTGCACAGTTACAAATAAGTGTGAAGCAATAAGAATAATGCTTAGAGTTTAAAAGATGAAAACCAAGCCTCTTAATTACAAGGTGGTGTATTTACAGATGAAAAGAAATCATAACAGGAAAACTTCCAGTAGTTTTAACATGCCTGCTACCTGCGTTCCATTTCCATTGTTCTTGACAATTCATGATAATTGGTGATTTAGGTTGAGATTATTTTTAATAAGTACTACTGAGTGTTGTGAGGTACTGCTTTACCTGCTGCTTTGAGGCAAGCATCAAAACCTTTGTGAATAGGTTTAGACACTTCATTATTTGTATTCAGAATAATATCATGGCTGTGGAATTCTGAGTTAACAGGTTTCATTATGCACCATATGACTCTGAATTAGCTTACTCAGCACCTGAAGACACAGTGTATTAATATTCTTCTTTCTGTGGAGATTAAAATAGCATCCAATTGGTTTCATTACCAGGTTTGTGAGTGCTCTACCTGTTTTTAAGAGGCATTTCCTCAGCCTGAGATCTTAGGGACTTAAAGTTTCTTTTAATAAGTAGTCCAGAGTTCAAAACTTATTTGAATGAGGTACGGATTTTTTATTGATCTCTGTATGATTATTAATTGAGCAATTCTTGCCATATATTCTTAATCAGCCTTTCACTCTGTGTATTAAATAATTTTGTGATCAGAAAGTTAACATTTGATAACTAAGCAATAACAGAATTAGATTATTTTGACATTGTGCTTCAAAAAGAAAATCAGGTCCAGTTTGAAATTGTATAGTTCATGTTGCCTTTCTCTTTGTTCGCTTAATACTGAAGTACAGCAAAAATGGGGTGAAAAAGACTTCTAAATACAAGTATTAGTGCTTCGAATTTTATGTCTCTTAATCCTAACATTTTTGCAGGTTTCTGGCTGTATTATGAGAAACATGGAAATCCAAATATAATAAGGATCGAGACACAGCAATGGCAAAACTTGACATGTATCTTATTTTTGGGAAACAGTGTAGTTTCTAAAATTCTGGATCTCTTCCAGAAGTTGTATTTCCTTCCCAAGCCTTACCTCTGCTCCCTTTTCCAGTTGTGGTCCTAGGCATTTCTTGAAAGCTGCTTATATTGACTTAGGTGTATCTTCCATCTGCAGCTGATACGCTGTTCATTTCCCCTGAGCATGTGCTATAAATTCATTTACCAATAACTATCTTCCATCTCCTCTTCCTAATTGTGGAACTTGCCCTTGAGTGAGTCTGAGAGCATGTAACTTCGGGTCTATTCACCTGGGGTGTGTCGGGAGAGGAATGGAAGTTTAATAATTAATTTCCTGCTAGGGAGAGCTCAGTTACTGTGTTATAGAGTTTGTCCTCTTTCATCTCTTCTTGTAGTAAGTGCAGTAAGGTCACAAATTACCTTTTGCCCTGATTTGAGATTTTTGGTCCAGTGTTAATAGAAAAATCATTCAGAGAGTTTGGCTGTTTTCATTCTAGTTTAGTTATAAAGAAATTGCTACCTGAATTATGGGGACAAAAGAAGAGCACTTTTTAGCAAAAAAGAGTAGATGTGCCACTGTTTGAAGATACTGTATTTAAATAATTTGTAACTGAAATGAATTTTTACATTTTATTTTGGACAAAGATAGTGAGAGGCAGAGAAATAGCCATAATAATTTCTAAATGGACACAATTGTAATTAGAAGGCTATTTTCAACAGGTTTGAATCACAACAACTCTATTTCAATCCATAAAATCCCATTGGTAGATGAAAATCTCTCTTGTGGTATCTATGGAATTCTTAATACTATCTTGCTATCTTTTTCCCTTACAACTTCCTCTATCTATTTTAATTCCAAAGTGAAGGATCAAGAGTGTTTTGAGATGAGCAGATGAGATTAAAGTGTCAAGGTGATGGGTGTTTTTACTAATCAACAAGTAGATTAAGTCTCAGGGAAGGCAAACAGATTTGACTAATAATATTCCAGAAGACATTGAAATGCCATGCCTAAAGTCAGCAGATAAAGGCAATAGTTATTTTGCTTGTAGAGGTGACATTCCTGAAAGTGGTTGGGGTTGCAGTGACAATAGCTGTGTGCCTAAAATGGATTTCCTCAATCAGAGTTTTCTGCATAAACAATTACCAGAGAGGAAGCTGAGACTTTTCTGGTAGGTTTCCCATGATCTAGCTCAGAGGGATCAAGGCAAAATCACGGTGAGATTACAAAAATTAAAAAAGACCTCATTTGACTCTTGCTGAACGTTTGCAGTCTTCCAGTTTCAGCTGGCTAGAGTCCTTCTGGTTCTGAGATTCAATAGAAGGCAATGAACACAGAACATAAAATTTATAGAAAACATTTCTCTGGTTAGGTGTAATGTACTTTCAGGAGCATAAGTTTTGTCCAGTAATGCATTTGTTTCTGTAAACAGCCTGTAGAGTAAAGTAATAGGGTTTAGAAGCAGTCATTGCTTGATGAAGGAATATAATTTATTTGTTGTCAGAAACAATAAAGGATCTACCATGTCTAGTTTATATTATTCAAACCTTGAAATCTGTTAAATCATTAGGTACACAAGAGTAGAAGATAAAAGGAAACATTAATTTTCTTATGGTTATTTCATGTGTTGCATTTGAACACATATAAGATCTGTTGTTCAAACAGTTCTTCAATCTCTCCTTAAATGCCACAAGTACTTTTTCTCCATTATTTTAAATATATTTATGTAAACATCAGTTAAGCTCCTTTCTGCCTCAATTAAATGTGTTTAACAAGTAATCAATTTGAATTAACAGCAGGAGACTTCATGCCATTCATGTATTTATAACAGATGTGTTCAGATGGTTCTGTGCATATATCTGGCAATGAGGAGAATCTGCTGTGATTCACCAGTTTTCTGAGAGAAGACTTGAGGCACACATCATCTTAATTAAGCCTTGTTGCTTTAGGCTTCTGACACTTAGGATGAAGTTAAATAATAGTTCATTAGTTTCTGTGTAGCAAATACTTGTCCTAAAGGAGCTTTTACATCTCATCTATGAAGAAGGACCTTTGAAAGGAAAATCTTGAAAGACTTTTCTGCTAATACCTTTAGGGAAAGAGTGGAAAATATTTTAACAAATGCACAGTAAATAAATTATTTGATTCCCAAAACTCAAACCCCACAAATCAGCTGCTTGGAAGTATTCAATCTTCATTTAATATCCACAGGAGTAAATATAACAGGGAATAGCTATGTGTGAGAATGTTTACTTGTTATGGATATTATGTCAGCCTTTATTTTATAGCTTTTTACATATCAGTTTTTATTTAGTCTAGATTTTTAGCCAAGAGATTTGCATCTCCAAACAGAGTGAAGCCTTGTAGAAGACTTAGCTCTAGTTCTAGAATTCAAAACGTTGTCTGATTCTACTCTGACTGAATGAGTTTTGTAACTTGAAAGCAAATCTGAAATTAAATGTTTTCTGTCCTTCACCAACTTGTAAATAGTGGTCACCAGGGCAGCATCTGCTCACTGTCTAGTTCAATGTCACAAATGCTTGTGCTGTAAAAACGTCACCAGTGGACACTTCACTCAATCTCTTGGGAAAAGCAGAAGAGACTTCTTTATGTTACCTGAGACATTATTTATGGCATATAATCTGTCTTGGTTTGAAAGACAGATATCTGCTAGGAAGGGGGCAGGACCTCCCTAGAGATGGAGAATTCAAATCCCCTCCCTCCAAATTATTCCAATTAAAAAAAAATTAAAGGAGCTTTCAGACAGAGGTATGGGGGTAGGAATAACAGTTCTTTACTAGTATATATGACAAAACGACAAACAAACAACAACTACAGCATCAATAATAAACAGAACCAAGAACCTTGAGGGCTTTCTTTTACAAAAGCCCAGAGCAGTTTGATCTGGGTGCCCCTGCAGGGCTCCGAGAGGCCGAGCTGGAAGGAAGGAAAGTCCCGGGCTGGTGGATGAGATGAGGAGCTCTGCGCTGGCAGCTGGAGCAGCAGGGGTGTCCCGGCAGGGCTGGGCAGTGCAGGGCTACAGAGTAGCAGGAGAGCTTCAAAGCTCCAAAGAATCAGCGGCGGTGGGGGGAGGCTGGAGAAAGCGAGTTCAGGATTCCCGGGTACAGGAGCAGATGACGATAGATTTCCCAGTATGAGACAGAGGTAGAGGGCAGCCTGACCGTCCTCCTCGGCGCTGAGAGCAAGAGTGCCTCCCCCTCCCCCAGATCTGTCTTTTTGCCTTTCCCAAAGCTCATCATCTCTCCCCTCTGAGGGACACTCCCAGGGACTCAAAAACAATAGGTGTAGCCTTGTGCTGCCATATCCCTCAAGTACTCCTTTTGTTCTGACTAAGTAGTCATCAAGGCTTCTTGGAAACTTACGGGAAAAAATTCTGTGAGAAGAAAAAAACCCCAAATCTAACCCCCAACAAATCTATATTCCATCTGATGAGACACAGGTGAGACAAAATAAGGAGAGAAAGATCTGAGTGGTGGTGCTGTTTATAATTAAAGAATTCACTGTTGAAATATTTTATTCTTTTCCAATAGGATGAATTGTAGAAATTAAAGACATTTGTTCAGAGATGTACTTCTGAACTTCATATAGAGGGCAGTTAGGAAAACTCTGTAGCTTTTTGGGGAGCTACAAGAACAAACATTATTTCTCAGATGACTCTGTGTGTGCAAATCCAAGGAGCTCTTATCCTTTTGTCATTAAGTAGTTTTATCTTGTGATTAGAGGTGAGTTTGCTTTATTTTTTGATGGTAATTTGCCCACAGATAGGAACACCAGCCCACATTTTATCTCTAGAAGGTAGGAATTCATTCTTACAACAGCTGCTGGGCCAACTGGCATGTGTGTTAGCATGGGGCATTTTCTTGAATTGTAGTTGTGTAATTATGGCAGGAAATCGCTTAATATGACTTCTGTTGTAGAAGATATTTTATATATGTATTTATATATATAAGTATTTATATATTTGATAGGTATGATTTCTGTCACTCATCTGTTAGTTTCAGGTGAAATGGGTTTAATCTTGAGTGCGAGATTCTCAAAATGGTAGCAAGAATTGATTTATGGTTGATTGATGGTCAATGTTTCGAGCACCTTCAAGTCTAAGTCTTGAGTCTTATGTGAAGAGCAGATAACATCAATGTGCTGATATTAACATTAACCATCTGGAAAGAGCAGCTGAACTGAACTCTTTTCTCTGCTAATTGTTTTTTCCCATACCAAGAGAATTTGCTATAATGAGTAAATGAAAAGACAAAACGTAATGCTGCTTTAGGTAGGTGGGCCATGCAGGAGTGCAGTTTTACTAGTCAAATTACTTAAACCAGTAAACTAATAAATTAGTTGTGGATATGATCATTCTTTAAAGCACACATGAATCCACACACATATTGTGGATGGTAATTTATCAAATTAACATGCTTTTAAATAGAAATGGTTCTGTGCAGTTTGTGATGAACATGGTTATTTTCTTGATATTAATATGCTGGTATCTGACATAGTTGTTATGAGTAGTTCAGCTTAATTAAAATATAGTTATATATTATAGAATTTTAATATTATTGTTATTATATTTTTTCCTAATTCAAAATTGAAAAGGCTTTCAAAATTAACAGTTAATGAAAATTGAATCAAATAGTTTTGGACCTGTTTTATTCCTTAGCTTTTACTCAAAGTAACAGACTTTAACACTAGAGGATCTGCTTGCTTTCTTAAAAAAGAAAAAAGCCAAAAAAAATCCCAAAACACCTTTGTGTTTTCCTTCTTGAGGAAAAGCAGGATTTAAAAAATCCCTTCTTTCCATATGTTTGATTCAGTTTTGGAAAGTACATTCTGATCCTTCATTCTGACAGGAAGGATAATAGTATGTTCCTATGATGACACCATACTCTTTCTAAATAGTAAAAATAGTGAAAACTTTGGAATATAGTTGTGCTGTACTATATAAGCACAACTGTATGGGGTCAATACATTTTTTGCCAGTCTTGACAATGTGGTGCTCTCAGTTGATCTAATTAAGTGACGAAATACATACATATATATATATATATATATATGTAACTAATATAAAACTCCCAAATAAGGTGTTCAATTGGCTGTATGAATAGAAACTGTCCTTTTTGTGCAACGGTTAATTTTGAAGTGTTCATTGATCTCCTTGAGGGAAGAGATGCCTGCTGTTTCAGTTGGTGAGAAGGTGTCAGTTTCTAGGAAACATTATTCCAGTTTGCCACATGCAAATGTTTGAATAGTTCTTCCTAACAGAGGCAGCCATTTGAAGTCTTATTGCCAGGAGTAAATCAATCCTGTGTTTGGTGCTGAATCAGTGGAACTCACTTAGGTTTCATTTCACTTCTGTTAAAAGGTGCATAGTAGCCACACAATCCAAACCTCAAAATGAATTCCAAACCGTCTCAAAATTAAAGGGGATTCTCATGAAACTAAAATTTTACTGGAATGTTCTTTGGTATTGAAATACAAAATCGCGTTTAATGTGCGTAAGTCTTGAGGTGATAGTGTTTTGGTTTTGCTGTTGTATTTTTTTGTTTTGGGTTTTTCAAAAAAATTAAATTTTCATTTCCTTCCTGCTTTTTTCCTCTCTATTTATAAGTGTAAGTCCCAGTATTTTCTGCAGGTATTTCGGTAACTATGCTTTCCTTGTGGTACTAATCCTGTCTCACAGGCTTGCAAGCCAAGTCTTGCTACGTTCATCACACTGAATTTCGTTTTCTCAGCATCAACTAAATTTAATCACTCCCCTGAACAGAGATGGAAATCGAACTTGCCTCCAGCCCACTTCAGCTTGGCAAATACTGGTATAATAGGAATGAGAAAATGAAACTAGTTGCAAAACCCACTGCACAAAATCCCTTAATCCAATATTGAGGATCCTTGGGTTTGTCTGTACAAGTATTGAATACTGTCACAGAACATAAAAGAAGCATTAAAAGATATGAACCCTATTCTTTCTGGGGAGAGTACTGGGGAAGAAAATTGTTGCTGTGTGTGCTTCTGATGTGTCCCAGGGCGCACAGCAGCAAGGGGTGCGACACCTTCCCCCTGGGGAGCTCTCACCTCCCCACCCAGGGACTCCGATGCTCTCAGCGATCGCTTCTGGGGCGCAGAGATGAAGCAGAGATGAGATGGGTCTTGGGGTAAACTGAGGAGGTTTATTAAAGGTGTGAGCAACTGAAGAACAAAGCCTAAGAGCTGAACCCCAAGAACCAAGATTAGGGCTCTGGCTGTGGGTTTTATAGAAGGGGCGAAACAAAGCAAACAACCAATGAGGGTACATGTAGGGAGGAGTCTAAGGCGGGGAATACAGAACTAGATCCAATGGGGATAACAAAGGGAGGGGAACAATACAGGACAGCAAATGATATATCAAGCAAAATGGAAATTGGCAGGGAAGGTTCTAGAAACAGGGGCAGGGCTACAGGGGATTGACAACTGGGAAAGGAGGGAATTAGGGAAGGGATAAATGCTTGAGGGCCAATGGGGAGACTTCTAGGGAGTGGCCAGCTGACAAGTAAAAGTATTGACATATAACAGTATGCATAATAATTAAGGTATGGAACCTAAAAATAGAACAAACTGATACAAATGAAGGACAGTGCCTGTCTCTAGGAATGGGGGAGCATGAGTCTAGGTGAGACAAGCTGCATGTCACAAAGCATAATTTAAATCATATCAAACAAATGAAATAGAAAGCTGGCCTGGAAACTCAAAGCAAAAACCCACACCACAACAGAAAATGTTTTTCGTCCACAAAACTTAGAGATGTGGGTGGCCAGATGTTATTTATTTGTACCACTATTATGTGAGAATTCATTTGATGATTCCATCTTGGTCTTCCTTTCTTTGGTCCACAGCTGTCCTCTGCTTAGATAATATCTGGCTTTTAACATTTTCAATTGCTTTGAGTTTGAATGATGTGGTTATTTTCTGTTATCTGTGTCAGTCTCTCAGCACAGTTTAGAGCCCAAGCCCAGCTGCAGAGAAGAGGTTTTTGCTGTATCTTTCATGGGTGTTTGGGGTCTAAGGTGAAATCTAAGCTTGTCCTGAAGCCTTTACACTTGAACGCACTTAACTTTCATTTTGCCTTTAAAATGTCAGGCCCCATCTGTGCCTATGAATCTCAGCAATGAATTCAATTTGTATTCCTTACAGTCAGCTCTGGCATGGCCAAGAACTGATTCTGATTCTGAATTGGTGTAGAATGAAAGAACACTGACAGAAGATCAGTATAGAAGAAAGCACCCTCTCCCTATAATTAAAAATCTATTTAATGTATCTTCTTTTCTCTGTCATGAGAAGTCCCCATGAGACTTCACGGGGAATTTCAGAGGTGGAAAAAAGCACAGTTATTGCTTGGGCTTGGTACAAGGTACGTTTTGAACTGCTTTTCTCAGTTCTCTGCACGTGTGGGACATTAACCTAAAAGTCACACCAAGAAATGGCACTAGCATCATTAGGTGGCTGCTGTGATTTTTTTTACACCTATAATTTAACTTCTTTCTCTGCACACTCTACTTCTGAGCCTTTTTCTTGGACATGTTCTTTTTATATTGTGGATCCGGACTTTCTTTATGAATGCACTGGATTTCTTAGAATGCCAGCTGAAAGAAACTAATTTTTTAAGTTTTCCTGAGATTCACAAATGCAGTCTTTCAGTTCCTTAATTATCTTGATTAATTGCTGTATGATTTCAAAATTTTTGCTAAATTAAACCTCTTGACTTTTTTTTTTCCTAATGCCAGAATCTTTGCATGTGTGCATTATGTTGTCTCCTTAATTTAGATGAAGTGTTGTGGCAGATCCTTCCAGGTTCAAATTCACTCTAAACTACATAAGCAGTTTTTTAGTGGTGGTGGATCATGGTGATTGTTTAGTCAAACAGTTCATAAGCTTATCATTCTTCTGGCAGCTCTCCTTATATGAGCTCTCCTTAATGTATCTCCAATATGAGATACATTAGGTTATATATCTCTGTTGTAATGCTCCTCATAGGCTAAGGCTGCAGTTCTGATAACACGGAGCAGCACTGAACACTAACTGATAGGTAGCAATTTCAAAAAGTATAAATTATAGCCAAAGAGTTGGTTAGTATTTCCAACAAGAAAGTTAAGACCATCATGAGTTTTGTCCTAAGAGTGATCAGTAACTTTCCAAGACTCCTAAGGAAGGCTATACATCTATAAATTCTAGATGTATGTACAGTTTTGCCTGTGGGGCAAGAAGTATGAAAACTAGAGTTTCGATCTGCCAGATCTCTGGTCTTAATCTAACATAATACTCTGTCCATGGTGTTATTTACCTGCAGATATAATCTCACCCCATGTGCCCTTCAAGCTGTCCAAAGCAGTATCCTTCAATGAGTGTGGCTCTGAGTCTGAGCTAACAACCCTCATTCAGGAATACACAGCCTATGGTTGGAAACAGCAGCCACACAGCTACACATACCACAATCGGCTGAATGTGAGCAGAACTGTCCAGAGAGCAGGTAGAATGTCAGCTAATGAGAGTTCAGTCAGACATCTCCTCACTCAGATTTAAGCATGAAAATAATTCCACTGAAGCAGTGTGCTGCAATGAATGGATAATGTACCACCATGAATATAGGTTTTGAGTGTTTCACTAGCGTGGTCATGAAGAACACTAGACCAAATAAGGTCATTCTCCAGTGACTGCCTCATTTTGTTTGTGTAGCTTTTACTCTTTCCTTCCCTTTTGTAAATAAACCAGCCCTTTTGCTGAAACTGCTTATTCTTCAAAAAATGTAAACAGTATTTGGTTGCTAGTTTACCTATCCAAATAAGGCCTAAAGTAACATATTTCCTGTGTTACCAGGAGTTGTGGTCAATTCTTGATCGTTGTTTTTGTTGTTCCTTGTGTTGTGATAGAAATGCTGTAGGGAAATTTTACTAGTTATCCATTATACGCTATACATTGTATTTAATTTTATCCTACAGAATAGGGAAGATATGTCACCTCCCTGCTTTTGAGTTGCATAAAATGTGTATGTGCAGTTTACTTGGCATAGCATAGTCACCCAGCTGAGGACTTGGAAGCATGAAGAAAACTAGCCACATAGTGTCTTGGGGAGGAAGAAAGGGAAGGAAAAAATATCCTAAATTTCCTAATTGCTAGCAAATTGGAACCTAGTTTTGACTAGAATTTAGGTAGGAATAAAAAACCTTCAAAATAACACACTTATAATCACTTTCTTCCCTGCCCCACCACCAAAGTATACTACTACTCTAAAAAAGAATATTTTCTTTCCCAGGCTGAGTCTCCTGAAAAAGCTTGTAGGTTTTGGTAGTTTGCAGGCAAGGAAGATACAAATTGAGTTTTCTCAGAAGTGCAGTAAAATATGAAATAATGCTGATATTTTTTTATCTACTGTCAGCTTTCAGGCTCTGTACTTGCCGAATAATCTTGTGTAAAGCTGACAGGATATTTGATCAAAACTTCAAGTTTAGAAATGCATCTTATCAAAAGAACACATACATACACAACAGGGGTTTGGAGGGGTTGTGTTGTGTGTTTTGGGTTTTTTTTTGTTGTGTGTTTTTTTTTTGGTTTTTTTGGGGGGTTTTTTTTTGGTTTTTTTGTTTTTTTGGTTTTTTTGTTGTTGTTGTTGTTGTTGTTGTTGTTGTTGTCTGTAGATTAGAACCTTTAAAATTTATTAGTACTTTCTTCTCTATACATGTAGCTTAGAAGCAAAAGTGTTGCTTTGCTGCTTTCTCATAGCTATGTATTTTTGGGCTCCACACATGATAAAAGTGTTGCTAAGTCGTATCTGTGGTGTTAACTTGCCTTGGAACATGGAAGTATTGCAAGATACAGTTAGTACTGATGATTACAAACATGTAATCAACATGAGCTGCTTTCTCATCTCTGCTATTAGTGAATTCATGTCCAGTGGTGGTGTAAATCAAATAGATCTAAATGAGACCTTCAGCTGGAGCTTGTAGCTGTGATGGTTCTTTATAATTATAGTGGACAAGCTGAAAAGTGTAATATAAAAGAGCCTGTGAGAAAGGATGCCAAGAATTTGGGCTAAGTTGATAAGAAAAGGTGTGAAGACTTCCTGCCAAGATGTGATTGGTGTGACAGCATTTTGTCATTATCCTTGGCTCAGGTTCTTTAAAATATTGCATGCCACTGAAAGCAAAGAATAAGAGATGTCAGTAGTTGTGCTAAAGTGGTGTTAAACTCAGGCATTTCTATTCAGCCAGAGAGTCTGATTTTCTGTTTTCTTTCACAATGCTGTTGTGTTTGACTATCAGTGACTTGGGAAAATGGCTTTATTGCTGTTTCTTGGCTTTCTAAAGATATCCCTGTGGAGTTTGCAGTAAAAGATTGTGAGAGTTTAGTAAGCTTTGACCTAGACTCATGAAAGGTTA
Organism: Prinia subflava; assembly: GCF_021018805.1. NCBI lineage: Eukaryota > Metazoa > Chordata > Aves > Passeriformes > Cisticolidae > Prinia > Prinia subflava. Next base: position 9,083,092 of record NC_086283.1, on the reverse strand, counting down.
GTCTTTTCCTTTATGTTGTCTTTGTGAAGTCCCTTGCAGTAATGAGGGGGAGAGAGCAGAACACTGTTTTCCAGCACTTAAAATGCCACATGAATTTAAGTTTTTCAGAGTGGGCAGATATTTACCATATTTTGAAAAATCAATATAATAATATATTTTTCTGTGCTCCCCTGGACACATTAACAGTATGTCAAATAAGCACTGTCAGCTTCAGGTTGTATTATGCTTTGAAGCATGAACATAAAGCTAATACACAATTTTGGCCTGTGATTTTTTTCAATTTAGTCTTACTTTGTGTAAGAAATGGGAATTGCATCCCCTATTTACCAGATTTATCAGTTTTGAGCTAAATAAAAGCAATCTGCATTTCTCAGCATGATGTGTTCTAAGACAAGGGCATGTCAAAGCAGAGTTCACCTACTCTGCTGCTCAGGTTTTCTTGCATATTTCATTTCCACATTTGAATGACTACCTAACACATCTTGACTTTAATAAATATGCAAAGAAAATGAAGTGTTTAAAAACTAGCAGACTTTTCTCTCACATTTTTAAGTCTCAGTTCAGCTTGAACAACACAGCACTCAGATTATGCCAAGTACTTGGGTGGAGCTTGGCACTGTTTTCTCCAGAGTATGTGTTGAATGTTATGCACAGTGGTATGTTATTGACTGTGGTGTGCCAGCAGGCAGCTAAAATATATTTCTGTGTTTATTTGTATTTGACCATGGATAAAACAAGGTGGAAGTTTTGTGTTGGTCTTTGTAAGTTATTATTTGGCAATGTTAGTACTGAATTACTTTTCAGTTACAGTTTTTGTGGCCTTGTATAACCCATTTCTCACTTGGTCACTGAGCAGGGATGGAATTTTAAGTGTTTCTGGAATTTTAAGTGTTCACACTAAGGGAGGTTGGATAGCAGACAGAAATTGGAGCTGACCATGGTTTGATCTTACTGGAAGGCAAGGTTTATTAGAGCTAATTGCAAGGAGTAAATTTGAAATGGAGCAAGATCATTACACATAAATCATTACTGAAGCTCATGGTTTTCTTCCTGCCTGGAAGAGGGGGAAGCATATTAAGAACTCAGTATTTCCAGAAAATGTACATGTTACTGAGGTTTTTGGATGGAATAATTACAAGTAGTAGAAATCAGCTCTGAATTAAACAATGAGCTCTCTGAAACATGCAGATCTGATAGTGGTTTCTGTTTGCCCTCTAGAAAGCTCAAAAATCTGATAAAAATTATGCAATAAATAATGAGATTCCATTAGCTGTACTTGGTAGAACTTTATTTTGCTATTTATTTTATAATCTTTCTGTTCGATTTTGCTTTCTGACACTTTTCATCTGTAAACATATTTAATTCATAATGTCTTCAAGAAAGTTCTTTGGAAAAACTATTGTGAATACTTTTGAAGTGGTAAACTTGCTGTCTTATCAATCTTATATACATTTGATGCTATTGGGTGTAATTATTTTAACATATTAAAACATAGCAACATTTAAGTTGTTGCCACTTAAATGCATAAAGATTTTTTTAACCTGAGGTTGAAAGAGAATGGTCTCTCCATGAGTTTCTAGTCTTTTATCAATCCTAAGGCAGCTGCAGGGTTCTCCATGCTGAATTTCTTTCAGAGATGTGGAGCCCCATTCCTAACTACACTCCCTCTGCTGAGTGCCCTAAAATTCTGTGCTCTGCATATGGCAGTATTTTCCTCAACTTAAGCATCCTGCTAGGGAATCTGAGGGGCTGTTAGCCACAGGCACTCAAAGATCTCAGCCCTGTTTTTGATATGGGTAACAGAACAAACATGTCAGTCCCAGCAAGGTTTGGGTAAGTAAAGGATTGTGCTTAATTGGTGTCCCAGTAAAGCAGACACTGGATTCACTGAGCTGCAGCTCTTGGTGTAGCATAAGCCATGAGAATGAACTCCAGGGAGGTTCGTCCTGAATCATCTGAGACTCCTGAAGCCAAAGCTCTGGGATCCTCTCTACTGGCCTAAGCAGCCACCCCAGTGACTACACTGCACATTGATGTGGTTCTGTAGCTGTCTGTAGATTAAAATTGCCGAACAGGGAGAGGGATAATATAGGAAAAGGAAGGCTTGGTGTGTTCATGTTGTCAAGGCACTTAACAACTCTGAAGTAAGCTATTTACATTTAATTGTTCTCTTATTTTTTATAGAAATGCACCCTTAAAGTAGTATATTCAGATGTATGATGATTCTCCATCCCTGGTTCCTTATAGCTCAGTAACTTTTTTTAATTGAGAAGAGGTAATTTGGGAAGTAAATACTATAGGAACAGAAGAATAATGGTCTACACAAAAAACAGCAGCTGTATGAAAATTATAAATGAAAGCATCTTCAATGGGTCATCTTATACACAAACTGGTTTCATCTTGCAACAGAAGTTGAGTAAGCTTTTATTTCAAAAGTACCAGATTTGAAGATGTAGGTCTGGAAGTCTTATTTTTGGGGTAGTTCTGTTCTGTTCAGTGGAACAAAAAATAAGGATGTATTTTGAATGAATTACTATTAAATGCTGACTTGAAAGACAGGAAGGAAAGCAAGGAAATGGCTCAATGTGATAGGCTGAGTTAAGGCTTTGTGTAAACGCTATTTTGAAAAGGTGGAGAAAGTGAGTCATATGGGGCTGGTAATGAAAAGCTGTAGGAAGACCAGTTGAATTGGTTTAAATTCAAAACCTAATGCTTGATGACATAAACTAACCTGAAGTAAGCATCTGTACATGGATACTACTCGATAATTGTGTGTTATGGAATTTCTTGTGTTGTCTCTGAAGCATTATCAGACACAGAACAAATACACTAATACTTCCCTGTGACAAGTGCTAAAACATCTAGGCATTTAAAATTTTATGAAAAATAACTGACTGTAGTTTATATGATGTGAACGTATTTTAGTTTTAGAATGGTCTTACTGAAAAAGCTATCTCTGAAAATTAGGGATTGCACCATTTTAATGACTACAGAGCAGTAACTTACTAAAGAAACTCCTAGCCTCTTCCCTCATTATGAGATCTGCTAGGCTTTGATATCTGAGCATCAGCTAGGGAGCATAAAGGTTATATTGGTGTCAACAAAGTGTCAGCAGACAAGTCCCTATGAAGCATTATGTCCTGGAGAGCAGAGCTTGTCTATGGATGAATAGCTGGGAGTGCTGTAGTTCTCCTTTCATACTCATAGATGCAACATGGCATCTTCTTTCCTTCATTGCTTCTGTGCAGACAAAGCAATACAAATCATTAGAACTCTTTTTGACTGCATAGCATAAGAGTCACAATTAGCAATATTTTTGATAATTAGCTTCTGTGCTAGAAAGTTGTGTGATTGCATTTTTGAGACTGTTAGTTACTAGAATCCTGTTAAATCAAAATGTGGGTGCATAGATACTTTGTAGTCTTTTGGGAAATCCAAATTAAAACGTTTTAAAGGGGATTTTATTCATGTGCTTCAGCTCAGAAATGATTCAGAAATTATTTTTCCATGTCTGGATGGTAATCCACTTGTTGCCTGTCATCAAATAGTTTGGGTTTGATTGCAGAAACACTTATTGGAGTCATAAATCAGTCAATGGGCTACTTATGTTCTTAGAGTTATGGCTGTGCATAACCAATGGTAGGATCAGCATGTGGCACCGTGAGCTCTTTAATAGAGAACCATGTTGTGATTTGTCTGCCTACAGTGTTTCACAGTAAGGCTCTAATTGCTATTTCCTCTGCACTGAAATATGTATTAGACTCCAAATTATTTATAATGTGTATTCCTACTATTATACATAAAAATAATGCATTCACAATGATATGAACACTTTTCACTCCGATATATTTATTCCTTCCCGACACTGGTGAAATAGGAAAATGCTTAGATGACAGACAGAGCACTGAAAAAATGAGGCACTGAAGCTGAGATGCTTTTAAATGTCTTCATTCTATTAATTTTGATTATCTAAATAATTTTACATATCTGTTTACAGAGAGCCTCTGACTAAAGAGGGAATTATAACAAGATCTCCTGAGTCCTAAAGGCACACTTTGGTCTTTCGATGGCTATTCCTCCAAATAGCTGTAGCAATCTTACATCTGTAACATTTATTTTGAGATGTCATTGCCTAAATTGATATGTTCTGTTGAATGCTACCATTTCCCAAATTATATATATATGAATGTAGAATTTAGATCTTTGAAAGGAAAATGTCATGATTTTATATGTAGCACCTGTTGTGTGTCTTCTTCCCTGAAATGTTTATTTTGTTGCCTTTTTTTCTTAAGAAATAATTTCTTTGATAAAAATGTACTGGGGATATAGACATATATATTCCCTGTAATAATTATGGATGCAGGTCTTTCTTGTATGGCTGGAGAACATGAAATGAAATTCAGATTCTTTTACTTCTCAGTCATTAATTTCTCACACCCAACCAAAAAAATAAGAGTAACAATACTCTAAACAGATCGCACCAAGCCATGTGGTACTGGAAAAACCTTGAGCTGACATTTGAGCTACAAAGTAGACAAGCTCAGTCCTCCTCTGTTTACAGATAACAGATAGAATGCTGTAATTTTGGACACTGGCTGAGAAGTCTCAGCTTTTGTTAGTCCTCTGAAGCATTTCAAGTTCCTGTTAGAATTTTTGCTTTTAAATACCAGCGAAGGGTAAAATCAGAAATTACTTGTTCAAAGGCAAAAAAGAAGTCCTAAGAAGTCTAAAACTTGAACTTGTGTCCCACCTAGCCAATGGATTCCTTTTTCTAAGTCCCATTAACTTCTGGGTCCATCACCTTGATACCAAGTACACTAAATTATTGAAACCTGAAGCTAAGTGTTTATTAGGTAATGATCAAAACTTTTAAGGCTCCTTGTTTGTCTCTTGCTTTGGTTAGTTCTGAATGAAATTATCTGATTTGTATTAACTTTATATGCCTTTAGTCTCTTTTAACCTGGAGCAGATCCAAGTTCTTCATGAAGAGTATACAGAAGCTGGTCAGTAGACTGAAGGAGATTAAGTAAGCAAAAAAAAGAATTAATCCTTTTTTGCCACTTCCCTTTAACCTCTTGACTATTTGTTTGCAAGAAAAAAGGATAAATTGTTTTCCACAAGCCCTATTTCTTGGAATGAAACCCTGCCCATCCCTACCTTTGTGTAGTAGGCTTATGGTCACTTTTCAAATTCTGTTGCTGAAGATTGTTCATATCATCCTACAGACAAAGCACAGGATCTGGCTTTAGGCTTGCTGCTTCTTCAGCACTTAGTGTTGACAGCTCTCTAGATGTTCCTCACTAGGATAGTAGGAGAAATAATAAATACTAGGAGAAATAAATTACTAGGAGAAAAACTGTTGAAAACCAACCATGATATGAAGCAACAATTGAAGATGAGTAGTCAAGAGTCCATCTTGAAAGGATAGAAGAAACTTTAATTGCAGTCCAAGTTTTTCATCAGTGGCTAACACACTTTTTACAATAAACCTGGATTTATACGAAGCGTTGTCAGTTGCTTGCCAGAGTGAAAAAAGACCTGACATATGATAGATCCATTGCAGTGGTCTTATCCTGCATTTCCTGGAATGGGTAATTGATGTCAATACATATAAAGCTGTGTATAGAGAGAAAGAAAAAATGCATCAGTTTCTGGATTGCCAACATGTCCATGTAGCTCAAAGACTGTCTAAATGGTTACCAGAAAAGCTTCTTATACCTGGTTGGCTGCTGCTGCATGCTAACTGTATAGCAGTGTTGTGAATGCTGCCGGGTGCATTGTGTGACATTGAGGGAAGAGGAATATTTTCTTCCCTGTCTATAGTTTATACTTTGTGGACAGGCCAATAAAAAAGCAGGTAGCAACGTAACCCCATGGAATAGTAATTAAAGGCAAAGAGCACTTCTCTTCTGCATTGCAGAATATTGTTTTGTGGGAAATGTTGCTAGACAATTTTCTAATTCCAGTCTGAATCTATGGTAATGAACTTACTTGCTACAAATTTTGTTCATGTAGTGTAAACTAATATTTCCTGTGGAAGTGTAGGGGTAAATATTTTCTGATTTGTTATGAACACAGGTGTAATGAGAAGGAACTTCTAGCCTGAAGCTATGGAGTCTGTGAACTAAACTAATGATTGAAGCAATCATTCTGTCAATGATGTGTTCTAGCAGCTTGGTCTATGTTTATCTTCACATACTGAGTGTAAGTAAATACCTCAATGGAAGTAATCTTTTAATGAAATGCAATATTCTAATGAAATGCAATGAAGCAATATCTGATGTATATTACTACAACCTTTTAACAGAGGCATTGGGTGTGTTTGGGCTAATTGCATATTACTTACTGGAGAGGCCATTCTCTTCGATTGATATTTTTCTTACAGAAAAGACAGAACATAGATTTTGCATATAAAATTAGCGTGAGCATTGCTATGGAAAAGAAAGTGGATAAAGACTCCAGTGCAACTCACCATAGAAACACAGAATATGCAGAGTTGGAAGGTGCCCACAAGATCGAGTCCCACTCCTAGCCCTGCACAGGACACTCCAAGAGTCACGCCATGTGGCTGGGAGCATTATCCAAACACATCTTGAACTTGGACAGGCTGTGCCTACTTCCCTAGGGAGGCTGATTCAGTGCCCAATCACCCTGTGAGTGAAGGATCTTTTCCTGATATGTGACCTAAAACTCCCCTGACACAGCTTCAGGCCATTCCCTCAGGTCCTGTCCCTGGTCACAAGACTTAAGAGATCAGTGTCTGCCCCTCTACTTCCCCTCAGTCTCCTCCTGGCCGAACAAGCCAAGTGACCCCAGCTGCTCCTCATATGGCTTCCCCTCCAAACCCTTCACCCTCCTTATGGCCCTTCTTTGTAGGCTCTCTCATAGTTTAGTATCTTTCTTTATGTTGTGGAGCCCCAAACTGCACACAGTTCTGAAGGTGAGGCTGCTCCAGTGCAGAGCAGAGCGGGGCAATCCCTTCCCTTGCCTGGCTGGCAGTGCTGTGTCTGATCCCTGCAGAGCCTGCTTGGCTCTCCTGACTGCCAGGGCACAATGACTCATGTTCAGTACTCCACCAACCAGGACTGCCAGGTCCCTTTCTGCGGCACTGCTCTCCAGCCTCTCCTTCCTCTGTCTATACACACCACCAGGGTTGCCCTGTCCCAGCTGCAGAATCTGACATTTGCCCTTTTTAAACCTCAAACACTTGCTGGTTGTCCATCTCTCTAATTTCTCAAGGTTGTTCTGCAGGGTCTCTCCTCTCTTAAGACAGTCAACAGCTCCTCCCAATTTAGTGTTATCAGCAAACTTACTTAATATTGCTTTGAGACGTATGTCTCTGTGTGAACTTGAGTTTTGAGACACAAACAGCACAATATTGCACTGTGACAATTAATGCAGAAATTCATTAAAGTAGGAACAGGGTAATAGTATACAAAAGGAATCTGGATTAGAAAAGTTAAAAGCATAATGTATAATGTTGGGTTTCATGGTTTGTGATGACAGCTGAGGTTTGCTTTCTTGGCACTTACTTCCCTTGGACACTGCGGACCATGTTCCTTGAATGATGAGCTAATTATTCATGTCAGTTGGGTATAAAGTGTAAAATTAAGTTGTGATAAAGTTCTAGACAACTCATTTATAATGGTAAGGCCTAATCATGACTGTCATCATAAGATTTTTTTTAAATATCATAAGGTAATAACAATGGAAAATAAGCAGCAGTCTCAGCACGAGATGAGGAGTAATTTTTATTCCTGTAATGTTTATAAATGACAATGATATTACCAGTACTGATGATAGGGTGAAAAATTACAGTGATGTGAGAGTAAAGTAAGATGACAGAGGAAATGGCAAAATGGAAAAAGTAATCCAGATAGAAGAGATTATTAAAAAGATTGATGGAATAGGGTGGTGAAAATGGAGCCTGGCTTTGTGGAATGCCTGGGGATTCAATAATTCAATTAACAGTACCAGAGTAATTAAAACTTTGGGCAAACTGTAATGTTCTACTATTGAAAAGGCCCATCTAGGTAACAGAGCAACTAAAATCCTGAAAAATATGATCATGCAGGGAACCTTGCTGTCACATGCAAAGCTGGCAAAGTAATGGTTGTCACAAGTGAAACTGTGAAACCTTTTGAGAGTAAGGAGGAATTTCTTTGAGCTATGTAATGAACTTTTGCAAAATTTATCAGATGAATGCAAGTATGAAAATTGAAACAAAAAAAATAGTTTTAGTCTAGACCTGTTGCTGGGTTTTTAAACACTGTGAACCTTAGTCATCTCAATTATTCTCAAATGCACTACATGTAACCGATGAAGGGTTACTTATCAAAAAAGATTAGCAAATTGTCACTAGTCACCTGGAAAAACCCTTGTAAGCTCAAGCTGTCTGGTGTTCCCTATGCTGCTGTGTAGAATGAACTACTCAATCTCAACAGCAACAAGCTATGGTTGAAGTTATGTTATATTGAGTTGCCATTTAAATACCTAAGATTCAGTAGTTAAAGTTTATATCAACATAGAAATAATTCAGATTTGTCATTTTGATTTAGAGTTGAAATCTGTTTTTCTGGGGTTTGCATATATAAATTAATTCCTAGTTGGTTTTTTTCTTTATTCTGTTCTTACTCAGTTTCTACTTTTCTTCAGCTAAACAGTTTTGTGGTTTGTGCGATACACATTTTAAATTATTTTTGTTATTATTTCTTAAAAGACATTTTTCCTCATATGTGGATAGTAATGTGAAACAGTCATGAACTGATTTATGAGCAGATAAGTTAGATGATGATTGGTTTGTTGGAAAAAAGAATCAATAAATCAGAGGAGTCTGATCTGTTCTCACAGAAGGGAAATGGATGTCATAAAATCCATTTTTCAGCCCTTCTTGACATTCTGGAACTTCAAAGATAACAGGTCAGTAACAAGTCACTTTATTTTTGCTGCAATGTAATGCTGACAGTTTGAGGCAGAACATTTATAAAAGACAGGTGATTTAGAAGAACATAAAATTAAAATGAAAGAAATGCTACAATTCCTCATGCCTGAGCATTCTGGGTAGGAATTTGGCCTTTCTTCTGGATAAAGACAGCCTTGATCTAAATCCTTAACTAAATGCCCCAGCATGGTATCACATGCAAGGACATAGATTATAGCCAACTGGTTGGTTCTCTGCTGTCTTTCTGCATCTATTTGTCCATTATTTCTTCTTTACTTCTGAAGAAAAAGCTTTAGCACATATATTCTCCCAGCATTAAAACTTGAAAGAATGCACAAAGAAAGGGAAATGTGCATTTTCTTGTCATTAGAATTCCCTGAACTTGGGTTTGAGGAGGGGGAGAGGGACGATGCTTAAGAAACATTTTTCTTTGTATCTACTGTCTCAAGAAATGTTAAATCTCCTTTCCTTCTCATGGTTTTTGATATTGCATGCATACATTTTTTCCTTTTAGGTAGTTTGGGTGCCATTGTGTTAAGGAAAAGTTTCATGCCTGTCTATCAAGCTACTTTTCTTTCATGAAGGCTGGAGCGAGGGCTGAAAGCTTAGCCGTACAGTTAAAATACCATAGTTCTACTGCGTACGAAGAACAACTGTCCATTCTAATTCAAGATGTAATGGAGTGTTTGAATGCAAAAGGACAAAATTGCTAAATGAATTATTGCTAAATGAATTATTACATTCTATTCCACGTAAGTGGATATTTTTTGATGAGTGTAGTCTTTATTTAAACAACTGTCTGATCCTTGTGATTAGGCATAATTCTTCAGGATGTGAGTCACTGGTGTAATATTCTCTGCCTGAATCTGTAACTATTAAACAATGGCTTCATGATAGAAGGTGCTCAATTACAGCCTTAGTGACATGTCAGCCTCTAGGACTAGTGTAGCTGCTTAATTACTGCTAATTTACTGGACAGTACAGGACTGATAATATTGCAGATTTACAAAATATCTAAGGAGAGTTTTCTTGCAGCACTCCATATGAAGCCGAAGGGAATCCCATTTCTTATTTTCACCTTTTACAATGAAAAAAGGGCTTGAGTTAAAGTCATTAAATGAGAGACTTTTGAATGCTCTGCTTTTCTTGAGTTCAAAACAGATGTACAATTGTAATTAATTCTTAGTTTGGCAGCTCAAGTGATGATATCCGGGGTTATCATCTTCTAATTGACTCTTGCTCAACATATTTGTGAAGGAATAGACCTTTTTTTTGTTACCAGGTCTACAAGGAGCAGGTGCTGAAACACAAAAGCTAATGATTATTCCACTGTTTGCAGCCCTGTTAGTCAAATCCTTAGAAGCCAAGACTCTGGTCATTTGTACTGACATTTGAAGGTCTCTTTAAAATACAGCTTTGTGTCTTAAGGTCTACTTGCTGATTTATGTCAAATTTCACCCTGAGTTATTGTTTGTTCTTCTAGCTTTTCCACTGAGTAAGGACAGTTCTTGGACTGATAGTACAGCGGCTTAGCTGAAACTCACAGTAGCACCAAATTTTACCTTGTCAATGAACTTTACCTGCTAAAGCTTAGTAATTATGAGTAGAGTTATGTTATGTGATTTATTGTTGCTGCCTAACTGGGCAACAGGAGCGTTGCTAGTAGTACAGGCAGCATTGCTTCCCACTGGCAATAAATTTAGTCTGTGAAAAGAATTCATTTAACTGAGTGTAAATACAAGGAAAGGCTGGGAGATCAACTATCTTTATAGACAGAGGTTTGAATTAGTGCCTGTATGTGGATCCTAACAGAAGGCATGTGGCCTATAGACTTTCAAAATAAATACAGAGCCTGCTCACATCTCAAATCCATTGAGGAGAATTGTATTACTATGTATTAATAATTATTAATATTTATTAATAACTAGCTTAATACAAAAAGCCTTTTCTTCTTTCTTTAATTTTTCTTGCACTTGTACACCCACTTCTGCTTTAATTTTATTCTTCAGGTTACTTCAGCATAGAAGAGAACATGGTGGGCTGGTTGAAGTCTACACTGGTAACACAGTAACTGCTCAGGAGACACTGATTAACTTCAGCAAGGAGTCCCTTCATAAGAAATGGCAGTGAGTTCATGAGAAATTGTAGTGAGTTCTTACAATGCAAATAGAACAAAAAGTGAAGCTTTTTGTTTTATTTGCATCTGTAAGAACTAAGAAAGATTGAGCATGTAAGAAAGTGGGAATAGATAAAATCCTCATAAAGCTGAGAGGCAGGCTACAGATTTTGGATAGTATAATAGCAACAGTTTTACTGCTGTTGGATAGGAATTTTTTTTCTGAACTGCTTTTGAATAGAAGTGTATCAATTCAGCCTTTAGACACTAATTCATCAAAGCTGAAAATTATATTTTGAATAATAAAACTCAACTTGACAGTAAATTAATCAAAAGGATTAAAGGTAAGATTTTTTTAATCATCAAATTTAAAATTATAGTCTGGAGGTGAGATTTAAATTGTTCATAAGCAACTGTGCTGAATGATTTTCAAAGGTAATGTATGCAAAGAAAATTATGGCTGTTCAAACAAAGTTTTTTCAGATCTCACCAGAATTAATCAGGAAGAAGGCAGAATGATAATATCTTAATTCGAGTAGCTGAGTTACCAACTGATCTAATTTAGTGGCAATCTTAAAATCTCCCCTGAGAAGGAGAGGAGCTCATATTCCAGAAGACAGAGTAGTTTTCTTCTTTATTTAGCAATGGTGTATTTAAGTCAAGTTTTCCTTGCCCCCTTTAATGCTAACATAAAACTGTGTCTACCCAGAAGTGGCTTCCAGGGATAACAGAGTGTGATGATAGTGTCTCTTTTCAAAGCATCTATTGATTTAGACTGTATTACATAATTGTCCAGGGAATAGTAAAATAGAACCCTTGTTATCTCATTAGAATCAACAGAATGGAACTATCAGGAGGTTTTGATTAAAAATTGATATAGAATCATAGAATAATTTAAGTTGGAGAAGTTCCCTAAGATCATGTAGTCCATCCATTGCTGTGTGTGGGAGTTTTCATTGTAGTGATTTGGTTATAAGTGGAAATTTGCTGGAGAATAGTGCATTGTTCTCCAGTGTAAAATAAGAAGTTGCACTATGTTTATGTTATTGTACCAAGAATCTTACAGACTTTAGATATATGCATTCCTTTGTGGCCAGATTGCACACTCACAGAATCCTGAAACAGATGTGTCTACAGCACTACCACTTTGTTATTTCTGAGGGTGAAACAATGATATTTTTATAGTAACAGGGAGTCTTTGTGTTAATTGAAGATGGCTTCTATTTTGATGAGCATCACTTACAGAAGGATTTTTCAGTATTGCAGAATGCAGAGCAAGTAATCTTCCTCTTTGGAGTATACTACTATGGGCTCCTCACGTAAGGTGCATTTTAATTTTCAGCTCATTATTTATGCTATATTCAATTATTCCATGTGAAATTTTATCATGTTTGTTGCCAGGATCTTTTCTGCAGTCTGTTGAGAGGAAGAGGTTTCTGTTGTTTTTACTTTTGCAATTATCCTCTGCTCCTTTGTCTGGAAGACTTGATGTAGCAACTGGTGAAAGCACAATTTTCTTAGTGCAGTCTCTGTTTAAGCAGACTTTTTGACAAAAAAAAAAAATCTTTATCTCTTGTGCTGTGCTATGATGAGCCTAAAGGCAGACTTAATTTTTGACTTCATGTTGACTTCAATATTTGAAACTTTATCTCTTTTACCAGCCTAGTGGAGGTTCAGATTTCTTCATCATTTAAATTATAAAAGCATTGCAACTAAATTCTGCCTTTTCAGTGCTGGAAGATGGTGTTTCCTGGAGAAATTTTTCTTAAGTTAATGCATTTGTTCCATTTTTTGGTGCCACGGGGATTCTAGAACAAGGACAGGACAGAACTTGATAATTTTTTGTCAGTGAAAATGTGTTTTTCCTGAAAAGTGGCTTTAAAGCTATGGAAATTATTTATTTTCATGGAGATGTTTTATAGCATTCTTTTTCCTGTGCATTATTCAGAAGTCATATAAAGTAATTTCTTTACTGTTTTTCTTTCTTAGAATCTTTTTGCAGACAAATTGCTGAACATCTATCTCTGCTGTAAATGTCTGTATTCATTCAGAATAATAATATACCAATACTGATTCCTTGAGCATGCATAAGTCTGCAATGTAAATACTTCTATCAGGTCATAAGAGGGAAAAAAAAACCCCCTTTTGTTTAGTTCTCTAGGAAGTTTAATCCAGGAACTAAGCTGTGAAGCAGACAAGAAACACGTAGGCAGATTGTGCTATGATGTGGAACAGACCTAGTAAAGTAGTTACTGAAATTTTGTAAAGAAAAAAGTAGCCTGAGACAAGGGTACAGGTCAAATTCAGTGCTCAAATACATCAAAATAGGTTTTGTGTAAGGAAGATGGGAGTGTCACCAGCTTACAAACTGTTCTCTAAGGAAATGTAAACAGGATGGGTTTTGTGAAGCCAAGTGGCATGTAAGGATTGCAAAACGATATTACGGGTTTTGTTCTGTGCGTCGCTGTAATATCAGCACAGTGCTGACAGGGAGCTGCAGTGCCAGCCTCGTGTGATGCCAGAAGGCAGCAACCTCTTCCTGTGTTCCGTGTGTGGTTTGTGGTGACAGAAGCAGATACCACAGTAACTCAAGGCACTGCAAAGCCTCGGTGCTTGGCAACACAAATTGTATCTTGCACTGATGAGCAAGAGCTCAAGGAACATTTGCCCCGTGTGTCCTGGCAGCGCTCAGCTGCTCCGGCTGTGCTTGTCAACTCCTGCTGCAGTTTTCTTATGTAATTTGTGATATACCTGTGCACTCATACAGTGCCATTCACCAGCAATCTCCATTCCAATCCCATTTCCTCATCTTTTACCCATTTCTGCTCTGCCAGCTCCTGGTAGGTAGCTCTTGATCTCACTGTAGTCCTGCCTGTGCTCTAAATCTGCTATCTTTTCTCCATACTATGTTTTTGAGGGGTATAAGCCCTATGGAGGCCTTACATGCTGAACTGAGAGATCTAGGAACAAACAGGGTTATGTATAGCACTGGCACACCAACAGGGTTTTCTAGCAGACAATTAATTGGTTTTTAAAAATAGTCCAGCTTTTGGTTGTCAAAAGCAAGCAGGTTGTCAAGAATAAATAAGTAGCCAGTGAGTCTGAGAATGACATTCACAGCACTGGTTACTACTCATGCAGTGAACTGACTTACCAAAATTATTTTCTACGTTGTACTCTTTTTCAGTGGTTAGTGCACAAAAGCCTACCAAACTGACCAAGAGGCAAGTAACCTCTGAAGTAGAAATCCATGTTTAAAGATGATACAAGAAATATAGAGAGGGGACATTTTTAATAACCATGCAGGAAAAAAAGTGCACTCAATTGAATGACTAGGGCAAACACCAGATTTACGTATAAAAGATGACTTGTTCTGTCTCTCATGTCTGAAAGATGTTTCTTTAATTGGGAGAAAGAAAATCCTTGGGATTTAATGGAACTTAGAATGTAACTATGAGAAGATTCAGACAGTGGCTATCCCAGGCTGACAGGAGCAGTGACTTGGGAACTATTAATTTGACCTTGGACAACAGAGCTATTTGAACTGTCTTAACCTTGTGTTTGCTGCTCCATGGCTTTTATGCTTATCTCCATTCCCTCACCTCCTCATTAACTGAACTAATCTTTTGGCAATGATTGAATCCTCTCTTTGGAGAACAAATCCTGCTCAATTAATTGTGGTGGTTTGTTTGTTTGTTTGTTTGGTGGTTTGTTTTTTTTTTTTTTTTTTTGTTCTTTTCCATTCCAATCAGTTCTCTAGTACTACAGTTTTGGAAGATACCTTCACAAACCTTCCTGCCAGCAACAAAAGTATCTATGGACAGAACTCTCTTTTTCTTTTTTTTTTTTTTTTTTTTTGCTATATACATGCTTAAGTGCAAGCTAAACATGTGTGAATGCTAAATATGCTGTGAATGACACAAGTTATTTCTTGGTTGAGAGTTACCGTTTTTTTTGTCCTGTAGCCACTACTGCTGTGTAGGTTTCTTGTAACTGTTCTCAAGCATTTTTTATTTGGTAGTAAAATTACTTTCTAAAAAAGTTTGTCAGTCATTCCTGTGGCAGTATTTGAAAAGTTTTCTTTCTATTTGTTTTGAAAATGTGTTATCTAGATCTTCAAAGATATCTTGCACTGCATCTTATTAATTTGTTAATCAGGATACAAGAGTATTGTGTATCACAAGTCTGGAAATGGGAACCAAGAATCATTACTGTCCACTGTGTAAAGATGTAGAGACTTGGTTACACACAGGCACTCACATTCTCTGGGGAGACAGGGAAATACTTTTTCACAAACATATGGTGAATTGTTTGCTGAAATTGTTCCTCAAGCTGAGAATTGAATAGAAATTCCTTTGTGTCCTCACAGTCTCTCTTATCTTGAATGCTATGCATTCAGTAGGAACCAGCTCCTCCTTTTTTGTGTGTCGGAGTATTTTCTCCCTCTTCAACATAGTTATGATTTTACAGAATTTCTGCTCTATTGTGACTGCAGTTATTACTTATTCTGAGTCCCATTTTATGCAAATGCTGTACATTCAGGGTCAAAACTGCCAAGATATTGCTCTCACATCAGCCTTACACCTTTTCCTACTATCACAGCCATACTTGGAATTCCTTATTATTCTACCATTCTGTTTACCATTAACAGAATGTTTGAATCAACAAGAAACTGAAACTGATAGAAAATCTGATCTTTTAGAACAGTGATATGTGTCGCAGTGTGTGATTCTTCTCTGTCCCAGGGCGCACAGCAGCAAGGGGTGCGACACCTTCCCCCTGGGGAGCTCTCACCTCCCCACCCAGGGACTCCAAAGTTCTTGCAGTGTCTATCTCGGGTGCAGAGATGGAGTGGAGACGAGACGGGTCTTGGGGTAAGCTAAAGAGGTTTATTAAGGATATTGGCAACTGAAAGGCAAGACCCCAAGAACCAAGATTAGGGCTCTGGCAGTGGGTTTTGTACAGCAAGCTTAGGGGAGGGATAAAGGGAGTGGTAAAGCTACAGCAAACCTAATTAGGGTTTGTATCTAGGGTATTACATCAGTAGGTAAAGATAACAGAGACCCATCCAGAATATGTGGGATGGGTTTACATAAGGCGGGAAAGGTGATAGACAGATAACTGAAAGTTACATAATGTAATAGGTGCACGCATAAATTAAGGCAACTGAGGGAGACAAAGGAATATTAATTAGGGGGGGGTAGGGTACATAGAACTGGGTTTATTACAACAAATGTAGGAAATCAAATAAACCTATTAAATGCACTGCCACAGATATGGAATCTCTAAATTCCATCTATGGAGACATATTGGGGGAAAATGGAGTGAAATTCCAAAAGCATGAGAGATAATACTTGAAATATGATAAACTTGTTTTGTAAAAGAATCATTATTGCTATTGAATATGTGTCATATAAATTATGCTAGCCAGCTGCTCTGTTTATATTTTTTCAGGTAATGCCATATAGGTCTTCTTGGTACGATTGGAATAGCAAAAGAATCTTTATGAAATTAAACTTTCAAATGTTTCGGATGGTTAGTGTTTTTGACAGAAAGTCACTGGAGAAAGAATCATCTTAATTTTTGCTGGCTCAAGATCCACTTTAAATTTAAGCAAAAAAGTGAATGCAGATGGAGAAAAAAAATGCAAAACAGTTTAGTATTTTGCCTCTGTTTAGGGCTTTCTGGTGTTCTTTGTGGACTAGCTAATGGATTTTTGTGGACTAGCTAATGGTTGTTTTTCTGTTATTTTGGTAGTATAATAAGTTGCCATTTTTAAATTAATTAATTTTTTCTAATAGCTGAAAACTAGATAAGAAAAGCATATGGAAGAGTAAATATATTCTTGTTAACAATCTGTTTGGGAAAAAAAATTAATCTCCTTTTGCAAACTGGACTACATATTCATCCAGGCAAGCAGAAGGTTGTAAAATCTTCATATGAACCTTAAAAAACAAATTAAAAATGCTCTATAGACTATATTGAATTGGTTGCAGTAACTAGAAAGATCATTTATATTCCCACTTTCCTCCCCAGTAACCATAAGACATGAATAGCTTTCTTTTTTCTTTTTGTTGTAAACAAATTGCATTTCTACTACAGAGAGGCAGCCAGTTAATTCGTGGAAAACACTGACACCAGATCACAAATTCTGACTTTCTTCTTTCATTTCTGCTCCAGAACTGCTTCTGATATTTTCTCTGTATTGGAATGTAGTCTGGGAATATGCAGGTAGCTGATTTTTCTAGGATTTCTGTAGTGCTTCTTATGTTTGTGCATATTTGCCTGTTTCTCAATGCAGTTCTTAATGATTTTCATGTGGAAAGATGTACCAAGTGCTTTTGTTGCATATACAACTAAGCACAAAGCTGTATAGTAGCATAGGAAAGCCTGAAGACTGGACATAAAGGACAGTTTCAGTCTGTGGTATGGAGTGTTTCATTTTTCATGTCCTTACTGAGTAACATAAGGGTGTGCTTTAACATCTGACTTAGCAGAAGTGCGTATTTCAACAAGAATAGTTTTCCTGGCTTCTAAAGGAGCAAATACAGACAAGTCTTTGTAGGGATAAAATTCCTTACCTGTGCAATTTCTTCCCCTTTATAGCATGCTTGACCAAAGCTGTCTTGAAATATTTATTACTGCCTATGAAGTGAGCTACTTGTTTTGCAGCAGTGATATGTCTGTGCTCTTTTTCGTACCTAAGCTTATCTTCTGCTAGTTCTGAAGTATGTCTACATCCTAGTAGTTTTAGGGTGATTACATGTCTAACAAGCTATAAAAAGTTTTGGGACCAGGGGCAAGCTGTTTGGCTGCTTTCTCCTTCCTCTGTTAGTACTGGTCCTGCTAGGCCATACACATTAGCCTGTGGCTGGGTAACAGCAGTCTCATGACTTGGTAGCCGTGAGGGTGCTGTGGTGCAGGGCATGCATTGGATTGGAAGTGAGGATCATAATGCTTCTATGATCACTTTTCTGCCTTGTTGAAGTTGCCAATCCTCAGGAGAGCTGCTCCGGGTGGGCCACCTCACCTGGCCCATGCCTTCTTGATGATGCATTTGTCTAAATATTTTCAAGGTTCCAAACTCAACCAAATGAAGGAAGGCTGTGGAAGTGTTCGAACACACTTTTGAATAAAAGCTTACTTTGCCTAGTGTAAGGTCCTACTGAGTAGAGCTTCAGGTCAAGGCTAAGCTTTGGTCTTAGAGGTGTTGCTGTCTGCTGTAAGTTTTTCAGTTCTCATACAAGATACAGACTTCAGTACTACAAACAGGAAAAGAGCTGCTGGCTGGACTCCTCTGTCAAGTCCTTTGATGCTGGAACATTTCCCTGTCCTTGGTCAGACCTCATCTGGCAGAATCTCTGCAAATCTGGAGATGCTGTCCAGGAAGATTTCCCCTTGCATTCAAGAAGGAGCTTGCCTGAAGTCCTGAAGTATTGATGCATATAGTATCTACAGGCTTGATTTGTTACTTTCATTTGCATATGAATTTGTGGGCAGTATTGTAGAAGAGCTGCTGAGCATTTCAAGTGTTGGCAGATTTTTAGGATTTAATTGCTGAATGCCTACTGAATACGTTGTTTGTTTGTTTGGGGTTTTTTTAAATCTAAAGCATGTAAATCCAAGCAAGCTGGGCAGCTTGAATTTTCATAGTAAGTGCTTGTGAAGTACAGTTCATGCAGTTATTCCTGGTGTCCCTTTTTCTGTTTGCATCACTCATTGTTGTGAAACTTAGGAATAGTGATTCCAGAGGCTGTTAGAGAGTATTCATAACAGACAGGTTTGGTTATGTATGTGACACTGTGGTATGTAGTGCTTCATTTTTTAGTCCTTATTGAGTAACATTAGGGTGTGCTTTAACACCTGACTTAGAAGTGTGTGTTTCAGCAATATATCCTTGTGTTCTCCTGACTATGCTAATTTGTCACAATTGAGTGGTTTAGGTAGCTTAAAGAATCACTGTCACAGGTATTGTTCCAAAGGTAAGCTTAACCCTTTGCTTTGGGAAATCTGATTCCAGTTGTAATACAATGGCATGTTTCAGTTTTGTAGATGGGAGAGAAGCCATTCAATTAGCCAGTTACTATATCTCATGTAATATATGAAACCATCTAAATACAATTTGTATTTAAATACCCACAGCAATGGCTCATGGGCTGTTAAAGAATTATCTTTGACTAGTCTCAACAGATTGTTTTGATTTATGCACGTAGAACCGCTTGAATCTGCTCACGAATAGGAAGACAGAAATTGAACTGAATGCATTATTTAATACAGTGAACTTGCAAGACATGTGTAAACAGTGGTATATCCTTAGCAGTATCTCCTGCATCTTCTGAAGCAATCTTTGGAGGTATTCTTTAACAAACAGCCCATAGTATTTGGGATTCTAAATTTAAACTGATCTTGAATTAGAGGAAAAAGTTCAGGAGTAAATTTCTACTTGAAATAGGCACTTCAAAAGCCATGAAATAAATGCAGAAGGAACAAGAGTTTCTCTAAATTCTGTATCCTGGTGGGCACAGCCTGAAAGGTTGTGAAATTTGTATCAGTGAAATAGGTTCTTCTTCACTGGTGTGAAAAGAATTCCCCGGTATTAAAGGAGAAACACTCACTTCCAAAATACCAGGATGCTTTTATTTAGATAAAAAAGCATCAACTTCTAAACCCTAGTTTGCTCTCCTTTTCTTTATCAGTTCATTCTGTACATTATTTCTGAAAATATATGTTGGTATTGATCAATGACCTTCCTCAGTGACACATTTAGTTACTAGATGTAAACACGCTCTAAATAGCTCAGGCTGTGCAGGTCTGCCAATGCCTTCCAACCTTGACAATGTGTTGTATGTGAACTGGAAGGAAGGCTGTCAAGGGATTCCTGCCAAACAGATCCAGGCTGCAGTCTCCTAAATGCATCCTGTCTGAGTACCCTGAGCTTGCTTGGATTTCATTTTTCCTCTCAAGATCATGCTTTTATGTTGAAGACTGTCGCAAATCCTGATTTACTCTTCTGCTGACTATGCTAATTTGTCACAATTGGGTGGTTTAGGTAGTTTAAAGAATCACTGTCACAGGTATTGACAGAAGTTTTAATAGTGAAAGTGAAAGTGCAACAAAGTTCAGTGGCAGCGTTTGCTCTATTATTTACTATGTAAATGAAGCATACAAAAGAATATTGGCATAAAATCACTGGAATGATTCACATGGAGACCAGGGATGCAAGTGATAAGGATGCAAAGGGTAAGAAAGATCTTCCCATAGAGTCACAAGGTTCAGAGTGGACCCCATTAACAAACTTAGCCTTAGACCTGATCAACTTTTCATGTTTAAAGGATTTAAGTAGTACTTAATCAATTGACTAATTCAGCATTTATAAAGTAATTCAATAAAATTGACTAAAATTGTAGCAGTTACTTAATTATCATTCTGAGATTTAAGTATTTATGCTATACTTGCTATAGATAAATCAATTTAATCAATTCACAAACCTGCACGCACACAGACACAATGAAGACACAATGTGTGTACAGAAGTACATGAGAAAAATTCCCTCTGATTTCAGTCAAATACCTGTGCCGAGTGCCTTGGCTTTTCTCAGCAGATGAGGGTTGAAGCTCAAGGAATAAAACTTTATTAGCCTATGTCCTGTCATCAGCTTTCTCACAAACATGAGAGTTTGCAAGCTCTGAGAACCATCCTACTAAAGGGAGATTCTGGCACATCCCACTGAAGGCCAGGGAAGCTCGAAGGGCCTCATTTAGGACTCCCATTTTTAGGGTAGCAAGATGTAATTTGTAAAAGGGCTGTCCTCAGTTCAGTAATCACTGCAGTTTCCAAAACCATTCCAAATTGTTTCTAATACAATTTCAAATTGTTTTCAAAACTCGAGCCATAATGGTATTATTCGTCTTGGGTTATGGTTCAGGGAAAGTTCTAAGACTGTAAGTGGGGGACTGAGACTGTGCTCTTGTCCTTCATCCCAGAGATGTTCCCAGCTTAACCGTGCAAGAGTTCCCTTATGGTTGAGGGAAACTTGACCACCCAACTCAACACACAAAGGCCAAGGCCCAGTGGTGGTTCCTGAGGTTGTAGAGTGGTTCCAAGGAAGAGTGTTGGGAGGAGAATGCCATCGCCACAGAGACTTGAGACAAGAATTGAAGGGCTTTTTTTCATTGTTTAAAGAGTTGTGTTTAGCTTTATAAGTTGGTTTCTTTGTGGTGTTTTGTTTGGTTTTTTTTTCGTGGGTTTTTTTTTGTTTGTTTTTGTTGGTTTTTTTGTTTGGCTTTTTTTTTGTTTGGGTTTTTTTGAGGTTTTTTTTGTTTTGTTTTGTTTTGTTTTGTTTTTTTTGGTGGGTTTTGGTTGGTTGGTCGGTTTGTGGTTTTGTTTTGTTCTTTTTTTTTTTTTGCAAGTTTAGCCAATGTTAAGGGAATGGGAATGACAGAGTAAACTGATGCTGATTATCCTGTCTTTGGTGATGAGGAAGTTAAACCTGTTCTCTACCAAGGAAAACTCCCTGCAAAATGGCAGTTCAGGGAGCAATGATATCTCTTCATTACACATATGTTTTAGAGGCAGACTCCATCAGGAGCCTGGGCTGAAGTACTCCGAACTGTTATACTGAAAAGGAATAACATTTCAGAAGATTTCAAGATCGGAAGACCTATCCTGATGCTGTTTAATTGCAGCTGTTTTGGAGTATTATTGTACCCTTCTCAGTAAGAAGCTAGCTCTGTATCTGTCTGTTTTCCTTAACTCACTCCTAGCAGAATTAAAGAATGTGGGTTGAAGGTTGCAGACAGGAGACAGCCACAGTGCTGCACCAGCAATCACACAAGAGCACATGCTCGGCATGCCTGCTACTACTTTGAGCAGTCTTATTGACACAAACTGAGGGTGACCTGATTTCCTCTACCCTCAGTGAGGGGTGTCAGGAGGCCTATAAGGAATTTTATAGTGACCAGGCCACTTGCTGAAAATGTTTGTTCATAAATTCATATAGAAGCTGCTGTCAGTCACAGTTTTTGATGTGCAACTAAACTGTGTAACCCTGCATGTTCTTGGGAGCAGAGACACAGAGGTGGATTTGCACTATCTATCATTGTAATGTTTTATTAAAGCAATGCTGTGATTACAGGCACAGATTTCTTCATTTGTTATACAGGAAAATCCTGTAACTTCAAAGAAGAGCTACAGGAATGGTAAAGGTGTTTTAGATACCTCTAGCCGACCAAAATATAGATATTATCAATGAATTACTTGTCCAGGAGGTCATATCATAAAACACTTAAAGTGAAATTGTTTCACTAGAGGTATTAGTGTGAGGAAGCCACCATTGCTTTCTTGATATTTGTCAGTCAAGAATCCTAAAAGTTACATGAAGATATTTTATACATTTATGCTACTGTATTTTCAGATACAGCTTTTTCAAATTTATACTCTACATTTAAAAACAATAAATATATCAACACTTATTTTGTAATAGCCATAGTTAGAAAAGACTGTTTATTTAACAACTATACATTTTCTCTATGTATGTTTCTCAGAAGTTGTACACGAGCAGACAGAGGACTTCACAGTATGTGTTTGTAGTGCATCACTATCAGACAAATATACTTAGAGTCATTTTTTGTTTGTGTGTGGCTATCCTGGTTCTTCTGTAGAGGGCAGTTTCCCCAGGAAAAAAGAAAACCCTGGGAAAATGCCTTAGGAAATCCCGTTCTCAGTACCATAAGCAAAAGGCTTATTGACATGCTCTCTATGCAAATTGTTACTAAAAAATTCTCAGTTCTCTGTGTTATCATATGTTGATTTTTGGTGCAAGAATTTTAATATTCTTAATGGTTGTCCCCCATTGGACCTTTTCCTCAGACCCACCTTAACTCCCCACCCACACTGGGTGCATAAGTACCCCTGTCTGACCCTAGACTCTACCTTTGGCCTCATGCCTTTTGCCCCTTGTACTGCTTTGATTCAGTTCACTGCAATACAGTGGACACATCATTTTTTGTTATTTTTGTATTATTAAATTTACTTTTCAGACAATGGATCAAAGCTGTCTCTCTCCAATTAAGTTGCCATCAGGCCAGAGTCCCAAGGAAACTCAAAGGGGTCTGAGAGTCTGGGCTCAGACTCCAAGAAGTTTCAATCTTCTCAACAGAGTTGTTGAAAACCTGTGATGATTTTTAAGTTCTTAAAACAGAGTATATCAGTGGAAAAAAATTTAGAAGTATTTTATAGGCATTGCATGTCACTTGCTGGATTACTACACTCTTTTTAACAAAAACAAACAAGGAGAAGTGAGAGTATAACAATTACAATGCTGGAAAACACCTGTTTTTTTAGAGAAACAGACTGTTGACAGGCATAGACTGACATTTAAAAGGAAAGTCTTTAATGAATGGAGCTCTTTGTTTCAGTGGATTTAAGATCAGGCCATAGATAGAAAAAGTGTGAGTCTGGAATTGTGATACATTTTTATAAAAATACAATACTCTATGACCAGGTTCTTTAGTTATTTCATACATGGAGAGTTTAATGTATCAGGTTTGTGTATTTGAGGATGTTTTATCTTATGCAGGATTTTGATTTAGTAACTGATACCACAGCACACTGAAATCACTATACAAGTACAAGTTACACTTAGCAGAACATAACAATTGACTACATAAATCACAATACAACTATGATTCTTGTTTTACTAGACTAATTTTATATACTCACAGTCACAATGCTGATCTCCAGTTATTGGGAAGGAACATGGATTAAGCCTGCTCAAGCCTCTCTCTCTTCAAACATCGCTTTATCATTTGCTCAACTTTGGTACTGTGTTGGGTTCAGCCAGATATAAACTGTCCTGTGCTGGTTTGGCTAACTTAGGAAGACATTCACACTCTTTTTCTTGTGTTTTTAACTGTTTGGCAACAAACATTCATATAATCAGTCTATCTGTGCAACTGACACAGTCATTTAACTAAAACAAAGGCTGCTCTCTGGGTCTTTTTTTTTGTTACATTCAGCTTTCTCTGCAACAGTGGATTTTGTCTGAATTCAGTTGGAACATGTCTGTGTAAGAATGCCTAGCATATTTTCAGAGGCAGGCACCAGGAGTATTTTTATATATATCAAGCTATGGAAAATTTGTGAAAAGAGCCCCAATCTTTTTTCAAGTGGAAGTTTTTCATCATGAATCTTGTTTTGTTATCTTCTACAGAGAGGAGTCCATTGCCACAGTGGTATTTTTTTCATGTAACAATCTACACTCTAAAATCTTTTGGCCTTTCTGAAGTCAATCAGAAAGGTTCTGTTAAGGTCACTAGAGACAGACCTTACGCTTAGTACTAAGAGGCAAAGCTATGAGACATTCATCAATGCAATATATTCCCCTGGAAGTACAGATCCCATTAGAGTCTAATGTTTACTAATATGCAAATTTTAGAATTTAACTTAGTCTCTTTGTCATGTTCTCCTGTTTTCATATATATTTGCAGACAGAGCTGAACTGAAGTCACGTGAACTTAATTTTATCTATTTGTCTGGGAATGTGGCTAAATTATAAAACAGCTTAATAGACTTGGGGCTCATTTAGATGTTCATTATAAATGCATTTTTATAATCAAATCTCATGTAATTTTATTACTGTAGAATTAATACACTCATAATGGAAATCACTGTACATTTCTGCTTCAATAAGTAAAGGAGCCTGTTACATTTAAGTAAGTCAAACATAAATGCCATAGGTCAGAGACAACCGAAACAAAGTTGTTTATGCCATTGGTTTATTTTGGATAATCCCTACAAACATTGTTGTGCATAAGGTGCAGCTATGCTTTTGGACTGAGACATAAATATGTCTTCAAATTTCTCTTTCTCTCCAAAGCAAAAGAAGTAAGAGATCCCCAAGTCTCACAATATTTATAGCTAGGGTCTGTTAGTGGAATTTTTTTTGCTTTCCTGTGGTATGAATACTAAATTCCAAAGTAGGGGAATATTGTCCAGTGTTGCCCGTCTAGCAGTGCAAAATGTTTAGGAATAAACATCTGCTGATGTGTGCAGTGAACTGATGAGGCTTGAGGCTGTGGAGACAGTCTTGGAATTCCTCTGTGAACAACCATTGAAGTTCAGGTCCCTTGGAGGTGCTCTTTTCTTCTGGCTGGCGTGCAGGCTGTCTCCATCATTAGTGTCGAGCACCACTGTCATGCTGGAGTCCATCCTGGACACAGCATAGAGGCTGCTTTGCCGGGTGGGGTGAAACCTGGCTGCCTTCAGCTCCAGCTCGTCGTAACTGGACACCTCAATGAAGGGGCACCAGCGGAAAGCTCGCTTGAAGCCAGCTCGGAACCTAGGAGGAAAAACGCCTGGTGAAAGCCTGTGCTTGAGAGAGCCAGGCCTTCATCTGAAAACATACACAGTGCTGGCAGGACACTGACGTGGCCAATTATCCTGTCCCTAGGCCTGGATGTAATGAAGTCAGCCAAAATGAACTCATTTTGACTTCTCATTTTCTATATGCTTTCCCTGCATTTTAACAGTGGTATTTTCCTTTTAATGAATTTCCTGTCCTTTGCCTGTGCAAAGTAAACAAACATCACCTTTCATAGAAATATCTTCATAGAAATTGTTTTGATTTGACCTCTAATAACATCTGCACCTGTATTTTCATCTTCTTTCAGCAACAAACTTTGCAACATTCTTCTCTCTAAAATACCACCCCAGTTTCCAAATTTCAGTATCCCTTCTGTGTTTCTCTCCAACAGAGATGCTTATACAGGAATGATATAATGACTAATTGTTCATGTAAAATATTTGGAAAAATATTTTTTAATAATTAAGAGGATTTTAGAAAGTTGAAATCTGAATGCAAGCAATATACAAAAAGGCATTTTGAAGCTTTAGAGCATCAGTATTTGAAATACTCATACGGAAGCAGGGATTCACCATAAAGGCCATTGTTAATTTTTGTGTGTTTGCATTTTCAGAATAGAAGTTTAATATATTAGAAAAGCAATTCCCTATGTATCTGTGTATAGCTGGAAAAAGAACACCTTTTTTCCTAGACCTAAAGCTTACCTGACTTTCTCACTTGTCTTGCTTCTCTTGTTTTATTTTAAAAATCAGCTCTGTTGTTTATCCTGTCTGTAAATTTTTTGGAGCAATCAACTACCACAGTGATGAGTGCAGGTAAAAATTCAGATAACATGTTCAGTTAAAGTTAATGAATCTCAAAATAGTGACTTTTCCTTCCTCAAATGTTTAAGTTTGCCATGGAGTTCTCACACAATGATGACCAAGCAGGTAGGTTGCTATTCAGCATTCTGTTTACATACAGTCCATATTTTGGAAAAATACTGAAAGTACCTCTGATGGAAATGAATTTAGTCATAGGAACAGTAAAACCAAAATATCTTTAAACTCAATTACTTTTCTTGGCACCTTCCATCCTCTTTTAATTCAGAGCATGTATTTTCTTCATCTTGAAATAATGCTTTCTTTGTGTAGATATGTATAATCCTAATTAGCCTGGAAGATGAGGCTGGGGATAGATGTTCTAACTCTGTCTGATACTAGATCCAGCAGAGGCATGAATTGATCTGACTCCCAGCAACCAGCTCTATTTTCCTACTTAATGAAAAGGAAGCAGACATTCTGGTATCTTCATTTCAATATGGAAGTTAATTATAAGAAAACTCAGGCTTTCATTCTTACATCAAATTCTGAACAAGGTGACCTTTAGCATGTCTCAAAATACTAATTTTTCTTTGTCTGTATTCTTTAATCCACATATTTAATTTTGCAGTTTGCAAATGTCAACGTAAGCCACATCAGAGATATTATTTTTTATGAAGACTTTTGTAACTGTGCCATAAAAAGTTTTTGAAGAAAATGGGATTGGTTTAGAAGTTTAATGGTGGTAATTGAAAAATATGAAGCCTCGTTCTTCATTGCCTCTGATTTTGCAGACACTGGACACTTACTGAAATCTGGTTTCCATTGAAATTAATGGAAAATTTGCCATTTGAGTTATGGTTTTGTTCTGGCATGCTAAAACTTTACCTCATCTTTAAACAGTTGTAAATGATGAAAAGAGGCAGAAGGGTCTATGAGTTTAGCCATTACCTTGTCTTTTGAAAAGATCATGAATGTTAATTGTCATAAGTTATCCTCATCAAGGAGGAAGACGCCAGTGTTTTCACACCAATAAAAACTCGTTAGGATTTGTTCACTTCACTTTTGATTAGGCTCCTTTTGTCAGGTACTGCATGATCTTTGGTGGGGGTTTGGAAATACCTTTCACTGTTGGTATGAAGTTTTGTAGTAATGACACTTGGCACTGGCTGCTGAGTCAAAAGAGATTTGAAATAATATTTAAGATTACTTATTCAATACTGATTCATACTGACTGAGTTTGTGAAGTAATTGATTGTTCTTGGTGATCTTTATTCAATATGCTAGAAGAAATACTGGCAAATAGGATGGCCAGGATGATGTTTGTTTAGATCCTGGCCCTGTGAGTTGAAATTAAAGACCTGAGTCCATTCTGCAATGCAGTAGTCTCAAACTAGCAAGTATCTGTAAAATATCACCAAACTCAATAGATGCAGAGCCTTTGAAATTCAGAGCATAATGTATAACAATACTGTAATTTAGTATTAGGTAATGAGAATATAAACATTTGTATAGTATTTATCAGCCTGTTGCAGATCTTGGAGCACAGTAGAAATTTAATACTGAGATATACAAAACACAGTAAATCACATTTTATATTACGTTCTTCCAGCAAAACAAAATTGGGGCTACAATTACTGAACATACAGCTTGCAGTCTATATCACTAATTACTAACTTCTTTATTTTAATATTTTGCAAACTAGAAAACATTAAAATGCTATAGTTTTTTAAATTTTGCAGGTGGACATGGGAAGGACTGGTTTCTGAAAACTGAATTTTGCTCTGAAATTTTAAGTAGACCAAAATATTTACTGTAAGTTGACCTTTAGGGTTTGGGGGATTTTTTTCAAGTACTAAAGAAAGGGTTTGTGGGGCTTTTTTGGTGTTTTTTTGTTGTTGTTTGCTTTTTGTGGTTTGTTTGTTTGTTTACATTTTGTTTTCTTTCCCACTAACTGAAAATTATTTAAGTAAAAATTCTATGTCTTCCTTTTTTCCATTTAAGCAATTTATGTTCTTGGTGTAGTTACGCACCTCATTTCATGACCAGCTCTTACCTCTTATTAAGACAGCAGTAGATAATGGGATTGTACATTGTAGAGCTCATGGCAAGCCAAAAGCTGGCTAAATAGATTTGCTGGATGTATTTCCACCGATTTAATTGTTGATAGATCCCAGTAACTATGAAGTAAATGTGGTAGGGCAGCCAGCAGATAGCAAACGTCAGCACAACCACAATCATCATTTTTACCACCTGAAAGAAGTAATAATGATATTTAGCCTTTTTTATTTGGACTAGCATTTCACCATCCATTAATAACTTTCTTGTAATTAACTTTTACGGTTAGTCAAAGGAAAACTGAATATGCTTTTATGTAGTTTTTCCTTTTAATCTGACTCTCTTAGTTATTTCTATCTTGACTGGAGACCATCTTTTTCCTAAGAAAAATAGCATGAAAATTTTCCCTGACTTTATTTGTAATGATCTTTGCAAATAATGTATTTGATTACTTATGTTTGGCTATCTAAAATATCCCTTCATTTCTGTACATCTAATCATGGCACAAGGTTACAGAGTGTTTTATTTGGACACCTCATTTTATTGACCTTGGTTTCTACTTTTACTGTAGTCTGCAAGTGTTTTTAGATGTGATTTGAGTAACCCTAGGTTGTAGGAAATGAACAACTGCAGCATCCTATATGATTTCAGAGTCTAACAATTCCCTTGGCTGGTGATCCTTATTTGTTGTTTTCTGCAGGCATCACAACATCTGTTAGCTACTATCATTTCCAGTAAGTACAAATAAAGAGGAGCTCTGCTTTGTGCTCCAAAGACAACCTTGAAGAAACCTTGCAACTCATGCAAAATTTTCACTCCCATCTTTCTCTTTTCAACTATGTCAAATACTAGTCCAGCTACCATTTTCAGCACAACACATCACATGTGTACACCACAGGTTTTCCCTTGGTAGCTAAAGTGAAACTAGACATGATAGATCTATGTTGGAAGTCTCTTGTTCATTTGTACTTGTGAATACTGAGGAATAACAGGGATCTCTATGAATAGTTCCTTTATTTTCTCTGTACAAGGTGCCATTTCATACTGTTACCAGGGGGAAAATCCCTGGAAAAGAGCTGAAATTTGCCATATTTACATGTCTTTGGTTAATGTTTTTATAAATTCCAACTAACATGATTAAATCATTTAACATATAAATGTTATGGTGTCCTCCTTAATTTGCATTACATCTTCCTATGGGAAACGTAAAACAATTTTTCATTTAGTAGCCGGCAGCAATCTTTTCTGCTGGATGGGACTGTAATGTTCAAGGATTTGTTTATAAGAATACTTACTATTGCTGATACATATACACTGATCATCACTTAAAGGTAAAAAAGAGGCATCTGGCCACATATACAACATTAATAATAGTTAGTTC
Organism: Prinia subflava; assembly: GCF_021018805.1. Taxonomy (NCBI): domain Eukaryota; kingdom Metazoa; phylum Chordata; class Aves; order Passeriformes; family Cisticolidae; genus Prinia; species Prinia subflava. The sequence goes on along the minus strand of NC_086283.1, from coordinate 9,053,434 downwards.
TTCTGAAGCACTTTTTATCAGTTAACTATAAATCATCCTGTGATCAGGAAGAGCAGTATAATTATAAAGGAAGGCAACACACCAAAAACAGTATCACTTTTACCTTTCACATGTACATCTGGGCATATATAAAAGTTTATGGGACTATATATATGCTTTTATTTTGGAGTGGGGTGAAGAGGTTATGATTTTATGTGGACAGACACTTCTGGACTAAACTATGTATGTGAAGTGATGCAGAAAAATATGTTGTCAAATCACAGTCTTTGAGTAAATGGCATCACTATTTCACTGCTTTCGACATAAGGTCCACTGTTCTGCTGGGGACTTACACCTCTATCTCCCACACATTGTATAGATAGAAGCCTTAACTCCATAGTTTTACTATGGTAGTTAAGCTCCTGTCATTGATTTACAGGTGCACTTTGCTTGTTGCTGTGTTTTTATAGATCTGTCAGGAATGATAAGCGTTACCTTAGCACCTTTCAGGACTTCTGTAATTTCAGAACACTTGAGAGTCTAATTACTTACCGTCATATTTAATTAGCAAGTCTTGCAGTACCAGCTGTGCATGAGAAATTGTTCCTAGAATTAGTCATCACTGGAATATCATAGGTACTGAGTGAAAGGGGTTTTTTTCCAGATTTTCAAAGTGTTAACAGGTAAATCTGTATTTACAGTGTACATTTAATCTGTTCAGAGCTTAAGGACCAAAATAGTAGAGCTTCCCAGCAACTAATGTAGCTTAATCTGGTTGAACACCGTGTCACTCAGGCCCCAGAGATGCTGGAAATCACAGAAAGAGTCCGGGTTGCCGGTTTGGTATACTCAATTTTGTTAATTTTTTTCCAAAAGAATATTGCCTGTCTTTTTTCTGACATCCAAATGCTCATTGTCTAGTTTTCTGTTCTATCTTGAAAGGCAAAGCAAGCAGTGCTGCCAGTCTACTTAAAGGTCTCCTAAAGATAGTAAACCTTTACAAGCTGTACAAAAAATAGGTTTTGGAGTTCAGCTGCTGCAAAAATTAACCCTGAAGGAATGAAATTTCAGTTTAAATTACTATTAAATACAATATTTCAGGTTTTGTTCAAAGGACCAGAAATCCGAAACTAGCTTCTACCTTGCAAAGAAAATCTACCATTTTTCTTGTCAAAATTTCAGGCAATTCAATTCTAATTTTGAATGGTTTGACTTTTTTTATGTTTTGAAACGAAAAATACCAAATCACCTCCAGAGAACTGCATCTGTTCCTGCAAGATTACTCCTATTTAAAACAAAATACTCATCTTTTAAAAGAGTGATATTAGTATAAGCTATTTTTTTGTTGCTATGTCTCTCTGGAAGTCTATGATTAAATATTAAGTCATCATCATCCTGAAAGCAGAAATTTCTGAAGCAAATAGTCAAACTAGACAACAAGCTACAGGTGATTTTAGATGGACATTAGTGTTTGATTTAATTTGTAAAGTAACAAGTCACTTGAATGACAGACAGTGATGCACATTACATTCTTAATCATTCATATTTGCATGTCATTTTGAGTATTTATATAGTACAGTGCACTTATTGAAATATTTCCTAGGAGAAGATAAGTGAGATATTGCAAGTCTACGTGGTGTAAAATTATTGGAAACACAGGGTAATTAAGGTTAAATTTGAAGTCAAATGCAGAAGTCATGAGAGGAATCAAAAAGACCTCATCTGTTCTCATTTCATCATCTAACAAAGACTGTGCTGGCAGAAATGGAGGAAAAAAAAAGACTCAGAGGAAAAGGAAGATTATTCCCAATGTCCTTTTTCCTTTCAGAGAGAGGCACGCACTATGCAAGGCCATAGCTTGCAGTTCATATCTGTGGTTCTTGTCTGTAATGTTGGTCTTTACAGTATAAAGTTTCATTTCTTGATTATATCAGTAACTATGAACAGAAAGTGACTTCAAGACCTATAAACCCAGGGTACCTTGAATTTACTTGGAATAAATTCTGATGAACAAGTGCCTGTAAAGAACAGAGAAAATAAATGAAAAATGCCCAGTATGAATTTACCATAAAAACATGATTGTCTTTTCCCAGTACATTGTGATGTTTCACTAAAGAAACCCCAGTGACACTTTAGAGGTCCAACTGCAGAGTATAAATGACAGCTTCAGTGTTGGGGTTGTTTTTTGACTACTTAAGCCTGTGACTGAAAAAAAGTTATTTTTGATAAATTTATTCTATTTGACTTTTTTGAGTTACTACCATTTTTCAGTTGCTTTTCTTTCTGTTCTAAGTTGCATAGAATTCATTAATGAGGGCTTGCTCTTGTGTATTAGGAAACATTTCTAAAGCAAGAAAGTGAATTCAGTTGCTTAGCTTAAAGTCTAGCTCTGTTCCTGCCACCATTTCACCATGAGCTTTCCAAAATGTGAATTGCAGTGAAAATCTTTTATCTCAGTGGCAGGCACCGTCTTCCCCTGGTGTTCTGTTCAATCTCCCTCTGTGTGTATTGTAGGCAGCATGTCTGGAGGAAAGAGGGTTTTTCTGTTCTAGGCAGTATTTTTGTTAAATGAGTTGCACTGAGTCTCCCAGTTGTGCAGCCTTCATGCAAGATATCAACCTTGAGGCTAGATATGTAAATGGAAAATCAAAGTATTTATTTTATACATTGATTTTCATCAACCTGTTCTGCTGATATTGATACAGTGCTGCCTATGCCTAAGAAAAACTATGTCTAGTAAAGAAAGTTAATTTATGTGTTTCATGGTCTTGTCCATTCCATTAAATCCTCTTCTGTCTGAATAAGAGGCATTCTTTCATTAATGGATATAATGAGAAAATAAAATTATTTAAAACCGATGTAAATTCACTGGAATTGGAGTTTGCAAATTTACTGTGAAACATTTGGAACAGTAAAAGTGAAAAGGAGCTAACAGATTCTGCTACACTCAGAAAAACCACCAAGTACATTTATTTTTCCATCCTGTTTTTATTTTGCATGAAGAATAGCTAGAAAAGTGGTCTGATTTAAGATGTAGCATTGAGAGCAGCTCTTGAAAGTTTGGGAATAACATACTTTTCTGAGAGACTCAGTTGCTGCTGGAGGAATATAGCAATTCAAATTGCAAGACATTGATTCGCCAGCAATACCTAAGACTTGGACCATGCAATCATTTCCTTTTCAATCTTCTCTGCAGTTCCTTGTTGCTTTTCTAAGTCATCTTTGATACTGCTGCTTCTGCAAGTACAGGAATTTGGCTTTTGATTTCATTTGCACTTATATCACACGGAACAATTTAATTACTTGCAGAACTTTTACTCCTGGGTGTTATGCAGAAATAAATGAGAAGCAAATGATTTAAGAACCCACGGAGTGTAAGAATGTCTTTGTTTACCCTCTCCTGGATGTTATTTATTCACGAATACAGCTCAAACCCAGTTTACAGATAATCCCTGAAATCATAACTTTTGCTCTGTGCTCTTTTGGGAAAAGTAAAATGCCACACTAACATTTCAGAAAGTGTTCCTCCCAGCATGTTAGGATGCAGCCAGTAAATCTACTTCTGAGTCCTGGAGACATACTTATGCATGAAGCACCAGAGAGAAAGGAACACCAATATGACTTTGTTCCTCCACAATGCTTATCTGGAGTAAACCGTCTCTCTTCTGCAAGAAAATTAAGATTCAAAGGTAATTCTACTGGCAATAGTACAGAGACAGAATGGACTTCTAGGGTACCAAGTGCCTGAGTTGACAAACTCAGGGATTTTCCATATTCTTTCAGCCCATAGGAAGGGATAGATTCTTAATAGTTGAAGGAGATGCACATTTAGGAGGAGAAGGTATGAGAGAGCTTGGAAGTCTTTCAGCCAGGTAAGATATTTGCCAATTCCAATGCTCCAGATAATTTTAGTCTTCTGATTTACACTTTCCATCAGTTTTTCTCAGTTATTTGAAAGAAATTGTTTTTCATTTTGGCTTGCATAATCTCTTGTTGCAAATAGAATTCATAATAATTTGCTTTGTTAGTTAAGCTCTAAAGTTCAAAAATATATTATCTTCTAGTGTGAAGTAGTTTTTAATTAGTTTGTTTCTTCCAAATACTAAAATGTGAAGCTCCCCTCAAACCAAAGCAATTCTGACATTTTTTATGAGTGATCTTGGCTACTGCCATTTTTAAATGATGTTTCCCCAAAGTTGCATAGAAGACAGGTTTGACAGTGACTTTGAGTTTCTCTCAACATGTCAAGAAATATCTGTTCCATTGCAAAAATGGGTAAATATTTTGCTCCAAGTTTTATTTTCCTTGAGAATGTATCATTTCATAGGCATCTGACTGGGGACAACGAGGAAAAGTTTCCACAAATTTTATGTTACTTTACCTAAGAAGAGATTTCTCACAAGAGATTGTTGGATATTAGGTAGTATGCTGGTGTCTTCTGCCCAGACTAAGAGGTTTTTTCTATAAGCTGGATGAGTAAAGGTAGGTGGCCTTGTGTCATTGTCTTGCTCTTAAGCATTGAGTAGCATAAGAAATTTGTTCTTTAGAAAATGACTCTGAATGGCTGTTGTGGGATTGGCATTACTGGGCATGATTATCCACCTGAGATCTAGTTCTGAAAAAAAGTGAAAAAGCTGATCTAGTGCTTTTATACTTAGGATTCATACCACCACTTATTTTATAATACTTTCCTTTGTTACTTGGAATGAATGATGGGGCATAATTCATTTCCATGCCCCCAACCAATATGAGATTTGGTGTGTGGAGAAATAAAATAATATATCTTCTTTCGTTTTGCTAATAAGGGACATTAAATCTGAAGTCCACTTTCTGACACAATTCTGAAAGTGTTCTGGAACCTTTAATCCTGGTTATAGGATTGTTTAAATTCATTTTCAATGTTTAAATTCATTTTCCATATAAGACTTCTGAAGGAATGGCATTAGTGAATGTTCTCTTTTGAAAAATAGATCGTATATATTGCACACTGCAATAAACAACTAATGCTATGATGAATTATGCTAAAGTTGCATACCATCCTAGCTGTGTTTTACTTTACGTGGGCTCCTTATAATGAGAACTGTCCTCCTGAACCTAAAATGAGAGAGGTACCTTTGGTTATCTTCAAAATAGGAGCACAGGCTCTTATTTCACATGGAAACACTACTTTTTGAAATGTTTCATTTCCAGCTTATTCACCTAGGGGAATTAAATAAGTGATTTATATAATTAGAAGCCATTTGAATGTTTACCATATTTCTCTAGAATTTTGGCATAAGAAAATAATGGGAAAGAGTGCAGATTGTTTACTACATATTTTGAAAACTTCTTTCTTCTCTTTTCTGTTGATAAGAAAAGAACTATGAATTATTTCTGGACTGTACTTGTTTAAATTGCATGGCTAAATTCTGAAAAAAAAAAAAACCACAGTTAAAGCTATTTTTAAATTGGCATCATAATTATTCATTTGCAGTGGTAGTAGCATCTTCCCTTTCAAAGTTTGAAGAAAAAATGTTTATTACCACCTAAGAAAAAAAAAAAGGCAAAAATTTTCAATATTGTTCCCAGTCTATTTTCATTTAAATTGATATCAAAGGAAACTGCTGTAGTCAGTGATGCTGAGGTTTATATTTTGCATTTCATGCACCTACATCTTTTTTGTCATTCTTCAAAGGACTGTACAAGGTTGTGAATTTATTAGAAGCAGACTTGTAATTCACATACAGAACATTTTGGAAATACTTGGTCGATAAAAAGTGGTACATGCTCTGGTCAGTTATTGATGAAAAGTATCAGGAGTGTCATTCTCCTTGCAGCCTCTACTTTTGTACAGACAGGCATTTCGTCAAGTATTAAAGTATCCACATGACTTGGCCATAATGGTCAGCACATTGGTCATTATTGCACTGGCTTGATGCTCCTGTGATATCCTAATTCATGGAATGAGGTATAAGCTGACCCATGCCAGGGTGGCTGAAACTGTTTCCTAGGAAACCTGCTTTAAAACCTGGAAAAAAAAAACTCTACTTCTATCCGCCCCAGAAAGTGAGTAATGAAATAAAGGTGCTTTGAATAGGTTATTTACAGTGTTGCAATACAAGAACTTCTAAGGAATTAGATGCTTGAGTTAAAGGATTAGATTTGTTAGATGAAGGCATTAATAGACATAACATAGACACACCTCTGTATATCAGTTTGTAGATTTCTGCTTTAACTCAGAAAAAAGCTGTGCTGAAGCTGTGTTTTGACTTGAAAAGCAGCCTATAATAAATGCAAAAGTGTGTTAAAGTGTAATACTGGAACTGCAGTTCTGTTCTGCTGAATATACAGGTCTTGGCTTTGCAGTCTTCCAAAATGAGTGATCTGCATCAGATTTCCTGGGCTTTTCACCACATGGATGCTTGGCAGTATTCCAGAAAGCTCAGCAAACTGGAAACTCATGCTAAAATTAATTTGTTCATGACTTCCCTAGAGGGATTCAAGGAGGAAGGGGCTTCTTATGCACTCTCTCCTATCTGTGTATATATGTATGTGTGTATATATATATATATACACACACACATATATATATTTACACACCCATGCACACACAGGACTATTCATGTGATCATAATTTAGAATATGTAATGGGATAACTTTGACTGCAAATCAGATGATACACCAAAAGACCTTTTGAAGTTTCCAATGTTTCTTTATATTCTGGTAAAAAAATTTGCATACAACTTAACACACTTTTTCCTGAATGTGGGATTTTAAGGTTATCGGTCTGGAGGGTCAGGTCCCAAAACTGAACTTGGGGAGAACTGCACAGAGAAAATGAAGTCTGTCTTAAAAAACCCAACTCCATAGTTTAAAACATAGAGATAATAATCTCCATGCTGAAAATCTAAATGTTAAAAAAGAGACACTTGGCTTTTATTTGTCTTTCTTGTAGGTATCTTGATTTTATTATTAATGAACATGTATAGTTGAGTTCATCAATGAATTTGAAACACACTGACTGAACTCACTAACAATGGAGTGAAGCACTGTTGAAATTTTTTGTCTGTTAACCTAATGTTACTTCCATTCTTAAAAATATGAGGCAATAGTAAGCAGAGATTTTTGCCCTAGGAATGTGCCTGTATTTTGTGTTTCATATCAATTTTCTGCCAACTATGACCAGAAATTTAAAAACAACAAGGAAAAACATCACAGCAACTGTAAGTGCACAGTTCTGAGCCCGATCCCTGACCATGCAGAACCAGTCTCTTAAATTCGTACCTGACCTGGAGATGTTGCTAGCTGTTCTGTAAAAAACTATTGACGAGAAATCTTCCATCAGTTAGTCAGTAAATACTTAAACTGGCAAGGTTTATGCACAGTATTAAGCCATTTTTAGTATTTACTCTTCTTTTACTTCCCTGTGATTGCAGCTTGAAGCGTGGACGATGGGTGTGGAAAGATGTGTTTGTTCACAGTTCATAGCTGAGTTTTAGGAACTTGAGGCAATGAATGGAAGCTGGTACTGCTGCTGAGTGTTCTGTAGCTATTTGGAGATAGAGAGCAGAGAAGAGCAGCTTCCAGTGATTTTGTTATATTTCACTGTGTCAGTCATATTCAGAGAATGATCAGGAGGAGATCTGACTTTATTTTTACTTCAGTAGGAAATCTTGTTCAAAATTATGGAGATCATTAAAAAGACAACAAATTGCTATAAAAATAATCCTGAAAAGGAAGATAGGTGATTCCTTTCTTTTCTGAAGTTCTAAGATGATAAGATAGCTCTGTAAAAAATATTTTTGATTTAACATGCAATGACAGTAATTCCCCTGTACCTCTTGCCCCAATCTTTCCATAGGCAATTTCTAAGCATGTGAAGAGTGAGACTGTGAAATAAAAATCATTATTCACAACGTTAGTAATTACTTATTAGTAATTGCTCATTCCATATCTTTTCAGTCAGTTTTCAGTCCTTATACTCAGTAATAGAGTTTAACAGAACTTTTAAAAACTTAAAACCAAAGATGATTGGTTATTCTGTCTAATCCTACTGGAAAAAAGGTGCCTCTTTGTGTCTATGCGCTTAGGGAGGGGCTCATACATTGTAATTAAAGTGATGATTGTGCAAGAACTTAATTAATGGCAAATGAAAATTCCCAAATCAGTCTTTCCAGTCAGTACTTTGCATTCTTGTGGAGATTTTTGATAACTATGGGCATGTATTACTGATCAAAATAGGAAATGTATCTTATTCTGCTGGTATTTTCACCAGAAAGATACTCATATGCTACCCTGACCCTCATTACCCTTCTGAGGTTTTTCTTAAACTTAAGAGAAAAATAAGCTTAAAAAAATCCTATTCTGCAAACTTTTAGCTGTAACAGCAATTACTTGCAGGTAGAAACTTTGTATGCTGTGTTAACAGCAATTGGGTGAGTCTGGCAGGGTATTTGTCTTTATGGTTGTGGAATACCTGCTCACAATGTTAGTGGAGCGCTAACATCTGCAGTCTGGTCCAGTAACCTTCTTAATGGCCAGTCCTGACTCACACTCACACATGCAGAGCCGTGCAGAAGAGCAGCAGGCAGGGTAAGTGCACATCTGTGCTCTGTGGGAAGTGTACTAGCATCATGCCACATCTCCTTATGTAACTAACTCCATCTACAGGGTTACAACCCCAATTTTAGGCACGTGTAGCAGTTTGTGAAGTCAGGCTCTAGCTTCATTAGGATTGGTTTGCACCTACCGTATTAACAAGGCTATTTTATATTTCCCATAAATAGTCAGAGTTAAGGATATCATAGTAAGAGGTACCCTGAAGAAGAATGGGAGGAAACCTATCTTTATTTATTAATTTTTGTAAGTGATCTTACCTGTTACGTTTCACTGCTGAGCATGATTTGGGAAACACTTTGCACTGGAAAGGTAGTTGAGAGAAAAAATATTTTTATTAGAAAGTATTTAATACTAATCTTCCTACAATCTGGCATGTATTCTCTAAGTATCAGTCTTGAGATCTGCCTCATTTAGTGTATTTGCTGAGGAGTTTTTCACAGCAGAATAAAGGTATGTCAGATAAGTTTGATGACAAGACACTTCTGAGCTGCTCTAGAAGCAATGCAGAGAAAGAACGGGAATGTGGAACAACTGTGGGAGCACAAATGCAGTTTCACAGTGCTGGCCGTATACTTTATATGGTACCAGTAGTGGTTCTGTCCCTAGATGGGGAGGTGGCAGTGACAGATATCACAGAGCAGATAGGAACTGCTGGACTGGTACTGTGTAGTTTTGATGGGTTGTTTTATACTGCACTTCCATAGGTAGGATCATACTCAGAAAAATTCTGCTGTTTGCTCAGATAAGGACTAATAAAATTATCTGCTGTGAATCTGTTTGCCTGTTGTGAACAAATGAAGAGGAGGCAGATGTTATTGACTCATTTTAGCATGACCAGGTCATTGTTTAATTGAAGAAAAAAATGAGATATTAGTATGTTCCAGATGCAGCATTCTCAGTGAGAACAGGGAGTTAACCCTGTGAAGGACCATGATGACACTACATTGCTGGCATTCCTTGTCTGGTTTTGGTCACTTGTTGCATAAAGATGTTATATAAAGGTGTTATGTAAAAGAAGATCAGAAGCACTTGTCTCATTTATGTAACAAATGGAAACAAAGACTGAAAGAAGAAATGGACATAAAAACATCTGTAGAGGTGATGCCAGTGAGACATGTGAAGTAATTAATTAAGCTCACTGAAAATAATAGATAGAGCTGTCTATAAAGAAATTTAGCCTGGAAAACTGAACTCTAGGATTGGTGAGATTTTTTAGAAGATGGAGGTTTAAGATAATAACTCTAACAGAATTCCTCTTGTATCTGTGGTGACAGGCCTGAAGGCTGGTTCCTGTCCTGTTTTCATTTAATATTTTAAAATTGAAAGACACAAACTGACACTCAGTGAGTAAGTGGAGAAAGCACTGGACACAGTTCAACATCTTCCACTGTCTGGCAACCAAGTTTGTTTCTGAAGAGCCTTTAAAACCATCTGAGAATTCCTTCTTCTATTTTTTTCTTTATATTAGGTAAGAAATGTGACATTGTCGAACACAACCACAGATAAAGTTGATGTTTAAAACTTTCTGTGACTCATTGATATGAAAATTTTCAAAAAGATTTAATGTCTAAAGTAGTTCCACAAATTCTGAGATATATGACTACGTAATTATAACTTCAGAGGAGACTGAATTAAAAGTATGAAATCATAAAGTCAGATTAATCACTTCAGAAACTTTCAGACACTTCTTTGTATTTCACATAGAGGAAACACAGTGTATGAGCATAGCAAGCTGCCACTTTGGTATTTTTGTTACACCTTCAGTTGCGTGAGGAATTAATCAGAGGACATTTCTATGTAATTCTTTAAAAAGCATCTCTGTTTCTCTTGATTGTTGGCTGATAACAGAGCAGTGGAGTGCACAGAAGTGGTGCTAGCCAGCGTAAGTTGTTCTCCAACCTTGTATGACTAAGTCTTTTTTCTTTTTCAATGTGCTGAACAATGGTTGCTAAATTTGTGAGTGTGGCTGCACCGAAGTACATCTGTGGTTTTCAATCACACTAGAGCCTTGGCCAGCAAGGTGCTCACAAAGCATCAGCATTCTGGATAAATGATAATTTAGCTGTTAGCTGTATGAAATTTCAGCTAGTCAAGCAATACAGCCACCCACACATTAAAATATAAGCCGTAGTGCTCTGACTGTTAGATCAGTGAGATCACCTCTTCTTAAAATAGTGTTTATTTCTCCAGCCTAATCTTCTACGTTAGTTCTGTTCCAGTATTTATTCTGTTTTACATTTTGTTTTCATTGTCAGTTTCCGCAAGTTTGAAGAGTAGACCCATTTACAGAAGATGAGTATCAATGGACCAAAACATTATACAGGCCCCTATTTTTGGCTGGAGTATTCATAGAAAACTGAGCTTCTGCACCTCATTACTGCACAACAGGATGGGCAGGTTGTTTCAGATATCACCCCCAGAAATGTAAGATCAGCTAAAGGGAAGACGTGCCTTCCCAGGGGAAAGTGCCCATGGCCCTTTGTGTATGTTTGCACCATTCTGGAGTGGACACCTGGTCAGTGCAAGCAAAGTGCCCCGACACCACCGTGGCAGCCATTTCTGTGGTGCACAAGCACAAACTAATCTTCAAGATGGAAACGCTCATGCCCCATGAATAAATAAATAATGGGAAAGGCACAGTGGCAATACAAGTTCTCTTCAGCAGTCTGCTGTTGCATAGCAGGTTGGGGTTGGAGTGATCTGTGGTTCAGATGCCTTCACCCTGCACACAGTGTGATACACGATTTGGTTCTCTTTGCACACCTAAATGTGTCTAGTGAATATTTTGACATATGTGCTGCCTTGGCAAACCATTACCTGAAAAAAAGACCAAAAAATTCTGTGTTTTTTATACTGTCTCACTTGTTAAAACAAAGTCACAGGTGGTGATTCAGTATAGGTAAGGGCATGAACTGTGAATATTTGGCTTTCCCTTGAAGTCTGAAGTACAAATTTTTGTAGAGTAGTTGATTGCAGGGAGTGGTTTTAATTGAATTTAGGACAATCAAGTTATATTTACTTTCTGCTGTATTAAATTCCTATTCCCTTATGCCATTTTGAAAATGGCATATAGTATATAAATAAAGTGGAGATTGCAGTGCTGGTTCTCATGCTGGGATAAGCCAGGAGAAGGTGGATTGCTTAAATAACTGGGAAGATTTTAAACTTACCATGTCTTTATGCAGTCCCATGAGGAAGCAATTGCTTTTCAATCTTGAAGAAGTCTGAATAAATATGTAGGATAAAAGTGAAGTTTCAAGATGGTGTAGGAAGTCACATGTAAGACAAACCCTTGAACCTAGAGTGTCAAAACATTTTGTTTTACATGGCTGGACGCAAACTTTCACAAAAGGTTTTATGAATGGAGCAATCTGTAACCCTAGTTTGTCTAGACTTAGTGGTTGCTTGTTAACTAGAAGTATCTTTGATTTCAGAGTTAATTATTGGTTATTGTCTGATTCGTGAGTTCATAAGTTCATAGTGTAATATTCTCATCACCTATTTATGTTGAATAAGCTTTATATTGTGAGTATAGTCTTGTTTTTTCAAATCTGTGTCAGCCGATAATTAATATGGTATTTCAAGAATTTTGATGCCATACTGGAATGTTTCAGGCTTTGACTCTCTTGCCTTTTTTTTTTTTTTTTTTTTTTTTTTTTTTTGTGCCTCTGCTCTGCAATAAATGACTCCATGGTGAAACAATTAATTTTTTTTTTTGGTCTGACCTGCTTGGCTACCCCTTTTAATGACAGCAAAAGGGTCATTATTTCTAATTAGTGCTTTGCTTTGTAAAGTGTGGTATAAAATATATATTAATGTATTTTCATGTCATTTGTTCATGTGTGGTAAGGAAAAAAGGAAAATCTGCATTTTTAGTTGCACTGAAAGCCAGTGAGGAGTCAGGAGTATTTTTATAGCTGTACTGCTATGTAAAAACAGGAGCATAAAGACATAGGACAGTTCCTTCTGAATCAGACAGCTGCCCATCTATTCTACTATTCTGTCTCAGAGGCAGTAGGAGTTGCTGTTTATGGAAATCCCATGAACCTGGCCATTTTCCATCGTCTATTTTACTATTACTGCCCCAGCATCCAAGATTGTGTTAGAGAGGAGTGCATCTCTGATTCTTTCAGTGTCTATTTGGACATTAGGGAGAATTTTTGGACAGCAGGAAGCATTTCTTCACTGAAAGGGTTATCAGCCATTGGAAAAGTCTGCCCAGGGAAGTGATGGAATCACTAAATCTGAAAGTTTTCAAGAAATGAATGGACAAGGCACTTAGTGTTGTGGTCTAGTTGACAGTGGAGACCGGTCAGAGTTTGGACTTGTTGATCTTTGAGGTCTTTTCCAACCTTAAAATCTCTATAATTTATGAATTTATTGTTAATTTGCCTAAAACCTTTCTGAATCCTCTGAGATCATAAGCATCTGGCAGGAGAACATCTCAGATGCCCTTTAACGACTTTTAAATTACCCTTTCTTAAAGTGCTCACTCTTCCAGAAGCCTTGTGCTGCTTTCCTATTAGTTCTTGTATTTCAGGATTTGGTCACCAACAGTTCTTCAGTCACTTTATCCACCACCTTTCTCTAAACGCTGACATCTTGTCCCTTGGTCTCCTTGTCTCCAAACTAAAAAGTTCAGGCCATTTTAATTTCTTCACAAGTCCTTTGATCATTTTTAGCTGCCCTTACTTGGACCTTCTCTAGATCTATGAAAGGGAGTGGAAAGAAAAAGAAAACAAACCAGAGAAATATGTGTTAAGTGTTCATACAGGAGTTCTCACAGAGACTGTGATTCGCTAGCAAACATATGGGGCTTTTTTCTTGTTTTATATGCAAATTTGAGAGAAAAAAATTGAAACAATGTGACTTTTAATCAATCTCCATTGCTAAATGAAGTTGAGATGACACCTCAAGCTGTGTTAGGAGAAGCAGAAGATACAGGCAGAAGCATAAGTGTGGAGGAATGAAAATTACTGAAAGATATGCGTGATGACATATTATCACGAAGTTAAGAGGCATAAGTAAAAGGAACAGTAAAGGAAATATAAAAGTTAAGGAGAACATTTTTATTTCTCTGTATTCTTCCCATTGTGGCCAGGCAATAGCTCTTTCTGTTGAGATAAATGTTCTTTTTTTTCAGAAAACTGTTGTATCAAAACTGTATCTCTTGATAAAAATAATACTAACTGATTTTATTTGCAGTACAGGATTATTCCCTCTTATGGGTTAAGTAAAGCTGAAAGAGTGATTGGGACTTGTTAGATAGCAAAAGCAGGGTATGGAGACAACATCTGAAAGCAAATATTTGCAGTGAATATAAAAAATGTTTTGACCTGATAAATCTTATAATAACATCATGAGAAACTTGTATAAACTTTTTATGTATGACACCATTGAGACTATAATTCCATATTGTGCAAATAGGAATTGCTGGAGAATAAATGATGTTCAGCTGAACATCAGTCAGTCTTATGCCAGGAGCTTTAAGAAGAAGGGATAATAGCTGCAAAGTCCCCACATGCAGCAAATGTTCAGAAGGTCTAAAGACTGGTGTCAGGCAGATTTAAATGGGTCACTGGATCAGTCCCTGAGATACTTTAGCTGTCTGTTTGCCAAAAAAATAAATATTTTGTCTTTGACCTTAAAGATACTAAGCATGACTTTGTGTTGTCCAACCTACAGTGTCCATTGTGAAATTCTTTGAATCCTTTGTCCCTCAATGTTGCTTACAGGAGGATTCAGGACTGTATTGCCCAATCATATATATATGGAATTATGAGACTATCTGTTGAACTACTGACAACTTTCTCAAGCTTCAAATCTTTTGTTGGCAAACATTGTTTCTTTTAAAGGTCTTACAAGGACTTTTCACTACCTTCTTAATATTAAATACCATTTCTAACATCCCTAATCAGACACCTTTGCCCTGTAACATTGTGCGATATGAAACGTAGTCAGCTATTTTATATTTCTTCTTCATTATAAGTGCACAGATTTTCCATGTGTCTAGATACCTATATACTAAATAGTAAGAAAACCAGATTATTTCTTTGCCTGAAAAGGGCAAAGCACTAGCTCTATTATCAGAGGCAGGCTGAGTTATGGCTTTATTTGGATTCCAGTCTGTTAGTTCCTCTCCATGAATAACCAATTATGATTCATCTTTCTAAATACCAGTTATTTCATAAATCCCGTTGGAGAGCACAGCAGTGTAGCTAAAGTGCTGTCATGGTACTCTAACCATAAAGTCACTGACGCAGTTATAATATATCTGCACATAATTTAATTCCCTTGTTGCATGTCTTGATGGTATGCATTCCTGTACTCTCACATTTAAAATCCTTTAATTAAGGATGCTCTTCCTTGTCTGTTGTATATATTTAGAATTCTAAACAGGTACTATTTTTGAAGTATTCAAGGATTTAATTGGGCCCTCTATTTCATATAGTAAAAGCCAGATTTTCTCTTCAGAGACTTCTAGTTTCTATGTCACAAAATGGTTATTTTACTTAGTCATTATGATAACAGGTCCTGAGGTTCTGGCATGTTCTGGTTCTGCAATAATTCAATTATTTTCCTTCCACATTTGTTTTTGCAAATTGTGTCTGTTACAGAAAGTGATTTCTGTAGTGTCCTGAAAGAAATGGAGATGTTAGTGTTCTCCAGAGTTTGCAGTAGATGCCATGTTGTGTTAGGACCCAAAATGCCCCACTCTGCTATTGCTGCAGCACAGTAGCATATTCCACTCTTCAAACATACTATCAGGAAGCAAACTGAGCAATTGAAAATGTGCTCATCATTGTGAATTAGAAGTTCATATTAGGGTATCATTTTTTTCAAATCTGAAAGGTTAAATACATTTTAGTGTAAAAAATGTCAGAAATAAAAGCAGAAGCCTGCCTTATTAAATAAGAAAAGTTAGGTTAAGAAAAATAATGTTATATGAAAGAAACCTTCATTGCACTGCAACATTAGGAAAACTGAACTGGAGATAGTCAAATATGCAGTTCATAAGCAATCCCAAGTCTAGTTAATTTAAGCAATACCTACGGTGAAAGAGATTGAAAGAAAATATCTGAGAAAACTTGTTTGCATTTCTCACAAAAAAGTTCTTGTTTAAAAATCTAATTTATTTATTACAAACAGGCTAATCAGTACTTATCTCAAATATGCATGGAAATTACAGCAAGATTCACTTTTGTTTCAGTAGGATGAAAATCTTACCTGACAAGAGCTAGTGGTTTGCTAGCCCATTGTTCAAAACTCAGTGTCTTAACTCGTGTGAAGGCTAAACTTTTTGCTGTAGTCTCCACATAGCAGTGCTGTTACGTGTGGAGTAAGAAGTTAAAACCTAAATGTTTCCTTTATTTACTGACAAGCATTAAAGTTATGAAAAGAACAGCCAGTGAACAGAGAAGACAACTTGTCAACTTAATCAAATTTTATATTTGAAGCACATCTCTCATTACTGCTATTTCAAGTGATTTGGTGTTTCTGAAAGGATTTACTGTGATACATTGCAACACAATTGCAGATGATTTTATAAGTATTCACTTAGAAGGATTTACTGGAACAGTACCTTTCTCTTAGCTTTGAGCTGCTCATGATATTTGTTGGATGTGTCACCTGGTATTTCTCCTCCCCAGAGGGTAATTCCCACCATGGAATAAGTGATGCCCATGACAAGCAGTGGAAAGCAGTAGACCAGCACAATCACAATAACATGATACCTGCAATGAAAAGATATTAAAGAGGTAAGTGCTTTCAGAGGAGCTATACCAATGGAATGGGCTACTAGAAGTCAAGATTGCTGCTTCAGCACAAAGTATGTTTTATATTAACTGGCTAGTCCTTAGTGTTTTCACTGTCTTTTTGAAAGTCTTAAACTGCACTGTAAATTTATGTACATTTTAATACATGTGCTTTGTGGGGTGTCTAATGCTGAACCCGCACTAGTATACATTATGACTTACTCTATAGTAACCAAGATTAGTGACTACAGAATAAGGGCCATAACTAGCTGATTAATTGATTTAATTGCACAGCCATGTATCATGAGGGCAAGCTAGGCATTTGGAGCTCTAGTCTGGACCGTAAATGAAAGAGGAAAATAAGTATTTTAATGATATATTGATGCAAAGACCCTGATAAGAGTCCTGTCACCCACTGTTCTTTATATGGCGGATTTGCTGCATATAGAAAACACAGATCTTTAGTCTGTGTGCAGTATAGTCACCACTGCTGATGTAAGCACTGGGAAAAAAGATAATTTCTTTTGCCTCCTGTTAGTTCCTGGTTAAATGCCAACTTCAGATAAAATCCTGGGGAATGATCAGTGAAGAATCTCTAGCTGTCACTAAGTGTGACCTTCCTGCCCTAAAGAGAAATGTCTGTGTGCAGCTCCTAAAGTGATAAAAATTGCATATGACCAGGACTTCTTTCACCTGCCTCAAAAAGAGCAAAAGGTCAAGTTGGATTCTAGATGGTTACACAGGCTTTCACCCTTGAACACAATGTTTTTCTTAAATGTCAGTGAAGACATGAAAGGATGGATGTCTAAGTAGCCACTTACACCTAATTCTACCAGAGGGACGAACAGGATATATTTAATTTAATTGACTGCTATTCTTACTTTCAGAAAGTGGAACTAGTTGCAGGTTAACCAGTTTTTTCTTTGGAACTAATATCTAACATAAGTAATTGTGGTAGTATAACAGAATGAAGTGACAAAATCCAGCCCTCCCACGAAGAGATCTAGAGAAAAATATCTGCTTAGGGTCTTCTCATTCTGTACGATTACCTGAAAGGAGATTGTAGCGAGGTGGGTGTTTGTCTCTTTTTCCTAGTAACAAGCAAAGAAATGGCTTCAGCCTGTGCCAGGGGACTTTTAGACTGAATATTAGGAATTCTTTTTCATGAGAAGTGTTGTCAAGCATTGGTACAGGCTGCCCAGAGGAGCAATTCATTCACCATCCCTAGATGTATTTAAAACATATAGATGTGATGCTTAGTAGTGTACTTGGTAGTGTAAGGTTAGTGGTTAGACTTGATGACCTTAGAGGTCTTTTCCAACCTAAATACTTCTAAGCAGACACTAGAAATCCTTATGTTCCTGGCTAGGATAAAGAGGAAGCTTGCTTTGAATTGCGTGTTATGTTCCCATTTCTGACCATCTCTGTCTGTATCGAAGTAGCCATCTTAGGTGGAGCAATGTGCAGCACAGGAGGGAGCACACTCAGAGATGTGGAAGAGAATAAATTTGTTCTGTTTATCACAATAATATCTTTATCATCCTTACTTGGAAAACTGGCTCTTCATTTCTCAGTGTTTAAGGCTGTTAGTTATTCTGTGTGTAGAGTATCTGCACAACATTAGAGATTTTGCCGAGTCCATTGCAAGTCTAGACACCACCATGCACAAGTTTAAAAGAACAAAGGCTTACGTAAAATGCTGTTTTGGACCACCTGGCCATGCTACATAGCACAGAGTTCTCCCAGGCATCACCTTGGTTATGGAGTATAGGCACTGGGGAAAGGCCAACAGGAATGCCAAAATCCATATGCTCACAATGACCACCTTGGTAGCAGTTGCAGAGAGCCTAGGTTTCAAGGGATCAATAATGGCCATATATCTGTAAAAGAAAGCAAAAACCTCTGTGTAAGAGCTCTTCAGGGATTCGTATATATCTAGAATCAGCTAAAGCTTAGGATAAAAGAGAAGGAGAAAAGCAGATGTTTGTTTTCCTGCAGTTGTGATGTCACTGTGCTCTTTGTGTGGTTCAGCTCAAATGAAGGCAGTGCTGGAAGAAGGTTCAATGGGTATTATTTTGCAGCCATGGGACACCCAGTTAATCGTATGTATATCAGTAGAGAAACTATTTTGCTAAGAGTTCTGTTACTGTATGGCCTGACTGAAAAGCAACAATGCAGTTGGATCATCTGTTACTCTGCTGGGTAATACAGCATTTATTTCTAATAGAAAAATTTACAGCCAAGCTGTCAGGACTGTTAGTCATCTGTCCCAAAGTACAAGAACCTGATAAATCCACATGCATTTATTTCGGAACGCCAAAGCAACTGATTCATGCAGAGACTGAGAGAAGAGCCAGATTAGAATTGGTAAAAGCACCAAGGGAAATAGAGGCACAAAGCAAGAAAACATCTCATTTGCCTTTTCAGTTCCCGTGCTCCCAGGTAGGAGAGCATTCTTTGTGCTGTCCCATCATTGCATTGCCAATTCATATATGCTGGTAACTTTAGAAGAACATGCAAAAAAATAATCAAAAAGTTTAAGTCATGTAAAAGCTTAGGGGGAAAAAAAAAAAAAAGCAACGAGAGAAAGCATCTAGACAGACAGTAACAGAAAAATAAGTCTTGTTTTCTGTCTTTTTACCTCTGTTATAGAGAAAAGGAACAAGGGAGACAAAATTTTTATCAATCATTTTTTGATGAATATATTGTGTTTGCTGCAATTGAAATACTTGTACTAATTTCAAATTAAAGAAGGACTGATATATTTTAATTGTTACAGTACACATATAGGTTCTTGGCAGACTTGCCCAAGATTTTTAGGTACAGACATTAGCCATGAGACAATATTTGTGAGATAATGTTCCTGATAAGAATTTGTTCAAGAGTTTTCTTCATCCTTATTTACCTTTATGTACCCGTAGTACACAAATTTCACTCAAGATAGTCTTATTTTTTTTTGAAATTTTATACTTGACAGATGAGTAATTACAGAACAAATGTTTGTTTTAGAAAGCTAACCCTGTT
Source organism: Prinia subflava (assembly GCF_021018805.1). Classification (NCBI taxonomy): domain Eukaryota; kingdom Metazoa; phylum Chordata; class Aves; order Passeriformes; family Cisticolidae; genus Prinia; species Prinia subflava. Next base: position 9,034,079 of record NC_086283.1, on the reverse strand, counting down.
TATAGTTAATGATAAATATGTGACAAATCCAACATTGGTCATAACAGTGCTATGTTTTCTCTAGTTGACATGATAACTGCCCTAATATGTTAAAACATCTGAATGTTATCAGAAACAAGGAGTGATCTAAAACAGCCTCAGTTCTGAATCATCAATTTTCAAATCTAGAATTTCAAGCTTGTCCATTTTTTTGTTTTTACTGGACTTCTATATTTTTTATTCACAGAGTAAGAATTAGTTCCCCTCTCTGTCACGTGCCTTTTGGTTTTTTATTTTGGCTAAAGTGGTGCTTTTGGTATTACATATTATGAAATAGTTTTATTTGAGTGCTGGGTGTCTTCTGTTTCTGGAGAACAGCACTTGGATTGTTGCCCTCTACCACTTAGCTCCTTTCTCCTCCAAAGAGTAAGTACCACTTGGTAAAGACAAGTTTGTAGTCATGAGTTCTTTCAAATTGAGCTGTCTTGTGTGGACTGCCAAGCACTGTCCAAAGGTTTGGTGATCTTTACTTGTAGTAAGTGATGAGCTGTAAACAAATAATCATTTTCACATGCTTGTGAGACTCTTAAGGCATCTCCTCCTAGCCTGGAATTATTCCTTCAAATTGTTACTTTTCTACAGCTTGCACATTGCTATTATTTTATGTGCTATTGTCAAATTTCTATTACATTCACATTATTCTTATTCCCAGTTATATTATTCTTACTCCCAGTAGATACCAACAGTAGCTCTTGTTGCCTAAGATAAAATTTGGTTGTTTTATCTCCCCGTCTGCCCTTTAAAGGCATGGATTGTTTGGGTGAAATGACTCATACAGCTGTGCTGATGGAAATTTTAACAATTGTCTGAGTAAGATAAGTCAAGGGACAAGGATCAGATGAAAAGCAGGCTATTTATCTTTCAAGCTCAAATTTGAGTGATAAGCCAACAGCTTAGCCATGGCACAAGATCGATTGCAAATATGTAGCAAGCAGTCATTCTAACAAGCAAAATGGGAAGGAAGTAGAGGAACTTTGACTATTCCCTTAATAATACCTTTGTGCAAGATAGATTTAGCTGAAGAGACTATTGACAGCTCTGTTACAGAGCCTTTGATAACAAATCTAATTTATTCTACTTTGCCAGTACACTAATAATTACAGTATGTTGCATAAGTTCTCTAAGTGGCTTTTCTTAGAAATAAAATTGCTTAATTAACATAGTGAGAGATTGCTTTATAACTGCAATCATTACATTCACTCAGATTTGTCATACATGTTTGGTAGCATTTTCTTAGAGAAGCTGTCATTGCCACAAGTAAGTAAAGTAGAAAATGTAGAATGACCCTTCGTTGCAGGTCAAAAACCACCTCCATATTTGAACACAATCTTGATGATATCTCTGTAGTGAAAAGAAGTCTTGAAAATAGTTGAGTTCCTCCTGCACTGTTAGCTGTCATTTGCAAAGGAGACAGACACGCTCCTGCTTATGATTTTGTTTGCTGTAAATGTTATCATGCCATTACAAGTATCAAAGGATAGTTTGTCTATCTCTTTAGGCTCAATCTGAAGTAGCAGTAGCTAATTTTTCAATTTGCTCTGGCTTTTGATCTCTCTCAATTCAGCAAGGGTGTTTCCAGCAGGAATGAAAGCTCCTGCTAGCACAGGCTAGAGGTTCCATGCTTAGGTGGTGCTCAGAAAATCAGTGACGTAAGGAGTCTAAGGGTGGGATATTGTATGATGAGCATATTGCCCCTGTATATTACAATTCCCCATGGCTGACAACTGTCTATCATGTTTCATGGTGTAGCTCTGTCATTATGGCTGATATTTTTACTCTGTGTGATATCCTTACATATATTAAGCATGGCAAAACGCCAGTTACAAGGGGGAAGAGTAGACATGTTGTCTGAATTGTGCACTGAATGGTGCTGAACATGGTGTAGAAATAACAAGAATGTCTGAGTAGGCCAGGAGTGAAAGGGAGCATGATGAGATACAGGATCTAGTAAAAGAGCTGAGACTGGGAAGGAGTTTGCTGAATGAAGAAATAGAAGTGAAAAGAGAAAAATGAGAAAATAATAGGAGAAGCAAAGAAATGAGAATTGTAGAATAACAGCATATAGAAATTGTGTTGAGAGAGGGGAGACTAAGAAAGGAAACTGGGAGTTATGTAAGAGCAAAAGACATGACAAAAATCAGCCCAAGCGTACCAGAGATTCTCCAAAGTAAGTAGAACTGGCATGAAACCAGAATATTTTGGCAGTGTGGCTATGTGGTGGCAAGCTCTTCTGCCTCTGCAAGTCTGTGGGAGAGAATTCCTAGAGAGTTTTTCTCTCTGTAATCAGCCAACCATAAACAGGATGCAAGCGGAACAGCAGGACCTCTTGGATGTTCCAATGTGGTCTGTCTTACAGCCTGTTCTGCTGTTCCACAGTTCTTTCAAGTGGTCTGAATTTCATCATAGAATCATAGAAAAAGCTGAGTTGGAAGTGACTTATACAGATCATTGAGTCCAACTCCTGGTCCTTCACAGGACATCCCAAGAATCACGCCATGTGCCTGAGAGCATTGCCCAAACGCTTCATGAACTGAGACAGGGTGGTGCTCTGCCCTCTTCCTTGGGGAGCCTGTTCCCATGCCCAGACACCTTCTGGGTGAAAAATCTTTTCTTGATACCTGACCTAAACCTCCCCTGACTCAGCTTCATGCTGTTCCCGTGGTCATACTGTCCTGTCACTGGTCAGGAGAGTGAAGAAATCACTGCCTGTCCTTCTGCTTTCCCTTATGAGGATGTTAAAGACTGCAGTGAGGTCTCCCCTCAGTTTCATTTTCTCTAGGCTGAACAAGCCAAGTGACCTCAGCCACTCCTCATAAAGCTTCCCTTCCAGACCCTTCACCAGCCTTGTGATCCTCCTCTAGATGCTCTCTAGATAGATTACTGCCTTTTTAATGTTGTAGTGCCCAAAATTTATGCAGTTGTTCTGAAGCCAGTGAGAAATGTGGAAGCTCTCATAGGTTCACCATTTTCTGTGATATTTATACACAGACCTTATATACCTCATCTCCAGGGACAGTAAAAGATGGTAGGCATTTGAGCTGAAGAAGGATTTCTAATGGCTACAAGCAGCTGAAGGCTTGTTACACTCCTGAAAAGCATTCTGGAGCCACACAGACATTTCTTCAGTGGGGTGCTGTGCCAATTTGCTTTACAGTCTTTGGACATTCACTGTTTAGTCTGTTACTAGGCTTGAGCAGTGTGACTCCCTGCTGAATAAAGGGCTCTGAACTCCCACTGAGGTGGTTTGATTTAAAGATGGGGCTTCTAATGCTTTCTCACTCTAGTGGGAGCTGCTGATAGTGCCACAGATAGCTAATTCCACACAACAAGGCAGGGATGTAAAATATACATCTGAAATGTAAAAAATATACAGCTGAAAAGAATGAACTCATTATACTAAATTATCAAAAGCAAAAATCCTGATTACCCCACCCAATAAAACATTTATACTTGGAAGATAATTATAAGATGGAATATGCACATTTAGAAGTGCAGGAATGGAAATATGAGTAGGTAGACACTTAAGCCAGCACTTCCAAGAATGTGGATTGCTCAGCAACTGCACCATGTTCTTCTGTGTATGACTCTAAAGCATTTTTAGGTAGCACTTCAGTCTCATATGCACATCATTAGCACATGATTTTGGGGTTTGTGACCATATGACATCCCTCTGTCATCACTTCTCTTACAGCTTTATCTTGTGTTAATCTTTGTCCCTAACTGATTGTTACTGAAGTCAGCAAGTCTTTCCACTGAGCTTGATGAGAAATCATTCAGGCTGCATGATATAATGGCTGGTGCACCATGGTGTACTTGCTGCTGCACTCTTTTCTTAGCTGCTGGGGTCAGAATAGATCCAGTTCCATTTTGAACTGCTCTGTTTGTCTGGAGTCTACAATTTAGACTCTTTTCTTCTCGTGTCTTAGGTTCACCAGATCAAGAAAACCTGTTTTCTCTGAAACAAAAATAGAGACAGTCCTTTTTTAAATAACACTGATAAACTCTTTAAGCCAGTAGTTTTAATGGCAGCATAATCGTGTATCTCTCTTACAGTTTTCAAGTGATATGAGCCAAATAACTGCTACATATTATAAAAGCTTACAAAGTGTTTGCATTATGGCCTCAACAATAGAAAAATAAAAAAATAAACCTAATTTGGCTTTTTGTAAAATAGCATACACTGGCTAATACAGCCAGGAAAACCTTTCATTTTTAACACACCATTTAGAAAATTGTGGCAAAAATACACAAGATGTTATTAAAAAAAAATGATGTTCAAAATTGGATCCTACAAATGCACACCTGGAGACACAGTTGGAAGCCTTTAATCATCCTAACTGATTTGTTTCACCTGTTTACAATGTGTTTATAAACTCACACGGGGCAAAATGTAATCATCCCAGATTGTAACAGGAAATTGGAACTTGACAAAGGAACAGACTGACAGAAAAATTGTAGTGCTTGCATGTAAGTGGCTTGTCAACAGGAGACAACAGAGCATGCTTCTTCAACAATACACAGAAACTGTTATTCCCTCAAGACAGAAGCTGATTGTAAGACTTTGTATTTAGAATCAACTGGTATTTAAAAAACTTAGTGAAATTCCCTAAGTTATGATTGCCTGCCCTTGTTTAGAACATTGCTCTGGAAAATCCTCCAAAAGGTAAGCTATACTGAGTAGACTAAAGGTGATGGAATGAACTGAGATTTTAAAGGCATTTTTTTAATGATGAAAACCAAATCATTAAGTTTTATACTCTTTAATTTCTATCTGGTACCTACTAGAGCAAGGCTCCTTCTTCTCTTGTGGGACTGGTTTGTATTAATTTATTTAGTCTGACTTTCTCTGCAGGAAGAGTGGCTGTGGGCATTTCTGTAGGACTATAACTGACTGTTGAGAGAGACTGGTTTTGGTGCCCTGAAGGGTCCATGGTGCAGTGTTCACCTTAAAGCTAAAGCCGTAAAGGAAGTGTGTGACAATATGACAGATAAACACATGGTACCTTTGAGAGATCAGTGGGCAATATCCCAATGGTATAGCTTGGCCTTGATTTACCTAGAAGACTGTGTGTTGCTCTGAGTGAATGGCTATTTGTGCTTTGAGCAGGAGGAAACACTGACATTTTTCTGAAATCAGGAGTAGCTTCCAATGCCTTGCTTACAAGTACCTTTTAACTAAAACCTAAAACCAGTTGTATTGAAAATCTTTAGGATGGCTGAGCTCTCATAAACAGTGCTTTCTACGCAAGGAGGATCTAGGAACTGACAATGGGCTAGATTTTTATGAGTATGTAATTGATTTTATGCAATGTATTCTATACTTATAAATATTGATAGAAAAGGGATAAGACTTTTCTTCGATCTGTCTCATAAAATGATAGACTAACTGACTTCCCCTGACAGAAAGGTTTCTGGTGGTGTGTGTTTGTTGTTTTGTTTTGTTTTGTTTTGTTTTTTTTTTTTGTTTTTTTTTTTTTTTTTTTTTTTTTTTCTTTTCTTTTTTTTTTTTTTCTTTTTTTTCTTTTAATATCATCTATCTGGGCTATCAAGGACCAGTATCAGTGCAAAGTCTGTAGAAACAGCTCCAGCTGCATAAAACCACTGTTAGTGTCTATGTTTCTGCTAGACTCATCTAGATAGCTTCATTCTTGTTTCTGCAGTTATTTTGAAATAATTTTATTTTAGGGAAACACAAATAAATGAATAATACAACTTTCTCTCCTGGCTTGTAAACTAGTCAGAAAATCATGCATTTAGGCAATAATATTTAAGAAAATAAAACCAACCTCTCTCCCCAAAAAACTCATTAAATTGTAAGTAAGAGTATGTATTCAAGGCTAAGACTCTCTCTAAATGAACTTCTTGTTTGAATATAAGGTTCAAACTTACTGGATATTTCCTGTCTGGAACAAAAGGTCTGGAGGCTTGTTGCTATTGTAAATGTTGCTTATATTTCTCAAGGTATCAGTGTATCAACCTCTTTTTTTTACAGCACCTTTTGAAAGTAGCTTTTTAAATAGGATACTTACTCAGTACAAAACAAAAAGGAAAAAATAACTGTTATGCCTGTATTTTTTCCCAGACTGTCCCAGTATATTATTAATAATGTAACTCTGACATGGATTTTGACCAATACTGCAAAAAAGTCCTGTCTTGTTGCCCAATCACTATCAAATTGTACCATTGCAAGAAAAAGATTATTTTTCCTAGGCCTCTGCATGCTGAATCGTGTAGCTATTGCATCAAAATGTTCTGTAGAAACTATTTCACCTCTTGACTAAGAGAGAAAGAAAGAGAATTGTCAAATCCAAAAAATATCTTTAGAACCCCAGATGATATAGTCCTTTGTGTTTCAGCTCTTGATATTTGAACCCTTAATGCCCTCCTGTTGAACTTCCTCTCCACTTCGGACAACTAGTACTTTTCAGAGGGCCAGCCCAGATGCTGGAACCCACAAATAAGATGTGCTTCATCTTCAAATACTCTCTGAGGAAGATGGAGAAATGGGGAAGGGATTTCCTCTTTGAATTCTATAGTTTGACTGGCAAAGTAAGAATAGAAATAGTGATAATTTCTTAAAGCATATCTTGCATTTTTTCCCTTCGTGATATGCAGCGACCAAGGCTGATTCCCGAAGCTGTGATTTTGAAGTCATCCATTAGTTTGAAAAAAACACTGTATTGCACTTCAGTGTGGTAGTAGGGGTATGGGAGGTAGTGTTTTCTGTGGTTATGAGGTACCAGATGCTTTAGGAAAAGCCAGCTAACAGTAAAGTGGCATCTTATGGAAAAAAAAAGCAGACATAAATGCTATTTATTTCTTCTAGTGAAAATATTCTTAGGTATGAGGGGGAGGCCTCTAGGCTGTGAAGCACAAGAAACCTGAAAAGACTCCATCTCCTTTTTTGTTTTTTCTTCTGATATTCATCTCTCTCTCACAAGTCTTCAGTGCAAATTCTGACTTCTTTTACTTGAAAACTATTTTCTTTGGGACATCTACATGTGAGGGAAAAGGAATGAGAGCGGGGCCAAAGGCTGCAGTTCTGTTTGAGCTGAGCTCTGTGCCAGGTTTGGCAGCTGGCTAGGCTATGCAGGTTTCCCGTCTCTCACTGCTTCAGCCTCCTGCATTCACAGACGAGCCAAGCACAAAACACTTGGTGCCAAGCTCATGTTCAAGGGTACAACTACCAACAGACCTTCTTGATCTGCATCTTCTGCTGACACTGCTAACATATGACTACAGCAGGGTCATAACCTGTGCATATGATTACAACCAAATAGACTGAGATGAAATGAGGGGCAGTGAAAAGGACCAAACCTTGCCAAAACTACTCAAATTCAAATCCTGAAATCAGGGAAGAAATGTAAGTAAAGAGGAGAAGAAAATAAAGAAACAAAATCGTAAAGATAAAAACCGAAAAATTTCGAAATCAAGTGAAAACGATAGAAGTGAATGGGATGACAAGGAGGGCAGGGCAGTGGACCAAAGCAATTAAGTACTGGCATATCTTAACCACCTTCTTTGCATGTGAAGGTCTGATAGGAAAGGACATCACTGTCTGTGTGTCATAAATTCTGCGTAATTTACTCTCATTAATATGTCCAAGAACTGTACTGCAGTCACACACTCTACTGCCATGATCACAGATGGAGTTTATGATCATGGATGGACCCTTTATGGTCATGCACTGGTCAGTGGCAAGGGCATATTGGCTCCATAATTATCTCCTATTCAGTTTATCCTGGAGCATTTACCAGTTTATGCCCGTCACATAGCTAAAGGAATTGTTGCACTGGAAGCAATGTAACTGTGGAACTGTGCAGCACAAGCTACAGGAGAATGCAGAAATGAATGCCGATGAAGCAAGGGGAAAGAAAACCCCAAACAACAAAAAGCACCAGGAAGGGATGGTCAGAAGTTGAATAAACCCACATAAATTTGAGTCTGTGTTCAATGACCAGCATATCCAGTCTCAGATACTTTCATCCTCAGCTCCAGATGCAGCTCACCCTCACTGCAGTGAGTGCCTAGTGCACAAAACTCTGTGTCAGTCCAGTAATCTCACAGTTCACACAACTTAGAATGTCCTACAGAATCAGATGTGAAAGGAAACATGTATTGCCCATGACCACTGCTCAGGTTCACAGTCATGCATATATGTTCTATGAACACTTGGATGCTCTAAAGCAACCAGTGGAGCATATTGCAGCATACTTTTTAGTAACTTACAGCCCATGACCTTTAGTATTTTGGGATGGTAACTATTTCTAAAGGAAAATCATCTGATCCCATCATTCCAGTCCCCTCAGCAACTTTATCCTAATTTGTAGCTTTTGTTGGTGGTGGTGTGGTTTTTTGGTTTTTTTTTTTTTCTGCTTGTTTGTTTGTTTGTTTGTTTTTTAATTTAAAGAATGAGTTTACTAGGTTAAAATGGCTGAACTTTTATGAAAGGCAAATGGGCACCAAAGTTTCAAAATACCCGGCAGATCTTTGCTCTGAAATAGCGCAGTCTATACATCCCTTGGGATCTATTTTGACTCTTAGGTTTCCTCAGCTTGGTAGAAATGTTTTGCAGAGGTAGCCAGGGAATGTTTAAAGGCACTGAATGCATCAGGTGTGATTTGGTATAAAAGGAAAAGGAACAGCAGTGAGAATAGGGAAGGAGGGATAGACTGGTCTTTCATTTATTTTACATGATGCTGTATGATATTACAGAGAGCTCACCTAAACACAGCCATGGCATTGTTCATTGGGAAGATTTTAATTTGCCTTTAGAGGCAGGTGAACTTGGAGGATTGTGATAGGGTGCAAATTGTGATTTCTTCAGGGGATTTTCAGCCAAGAACTAGATCAGAGTGAATAACAGTAGTTATTTACTCACTTCTGAGCACCAACATTTTGCATTGCTAAACCAAGATACATACATTTCCAATATGTATCTGTCCATTGCACTTCAGTCAGTGTGGAGCAGAGCTATTTTCTCTCACTCTGGAAATGCAGTTTGGATTCCTAAGGAACTGTATTCACTTTTGTTCCCAGTTTCCTAGCATAAATTTAGAAACTGCCAAAGTAGTATTACATCTCTGTGCCTAATTTTGTCAGGAAAAATGAAATAAAACATTACTCAGGGCATCCAATTAACTGCTCAGCTAATGACTTGTTAATTATTAAATACGCAGCGCTGTTAAAGACTTCAACAAAAGCTCCTTTATGTTTCTGAAATTCTCAAGCTAGATGAGAATCTTAGTGAAACTCAAAAAGACAATAAAAAAGTCTTTGCCTGGTCAAAGGTAGTAGCACTGGTGTTACATTATCTTCTCAATTTTTAATGGGGATTAACAGTTGAGGAGATACATCACTGGCAGGAGGAAAATGTCCTGATTTCCTCATGTCTTCTCCCATCCACGGAGCAGAAAAGTACAAGAGTTGCCAAGAATCTCATTTGCTCTTTCATTTCTAGCTTTACAGAACAGAAATGCACCTAGCTGAGAATGCCACCAAAAATTTGCAATTAGTAGGGCAAACAGAAAAGTAGTATTATGAACTTGTCCACAAGCACAAAAGGCACAAGATTTCCCAATCTTTGTATCTGGAAATGAGAAATAACAATTCAGAAGGTGGATTGAACCTTATAAAATCTTAACTACCATCGCTTAAAAATACTGCAGTTCTGACAAGTCAATTCAGCAAAGATGTATACGGGGATTTGAATATGTAGAAAGGAATTTAGTGAGTAATTTGATAAGGAATTTAGAGAGTGCATTGATAAAAGGCATAAAAGATCTGAAATACGAATCAGTCTTTATTTCTAAAAAAAAATCTGTAAGTTATCTCTCCAGCACAGCAAACGTGAAAACAATAATAAAGAAAGAAACATTTTCCAGGGGATACTCACAGCGCTCTCTGAGAAACAGAGTCCGTCAATGCATCTGTGTAGGAAACCCAGCACCTACATCTCCTCTTTGCTGTACGGATGCTACATCTGTCCTATTCCATTATTGTCAGGAGTACAAAAGTAAAGTTGTTCCCTGACCTTTTTTTCGTTGACAGTCACAAAGCTTTATTTTGCTTCAAGAAATCAGAAATAATCTGAGCACTTTGAAACTATGTTCTTACTAGACCTCCAGATATGCACAGATGGCAATATGAGTAGTCTCATTAGTTAAAATCAGCAGGAACAAAGCATCTCAGAGCTGACTGTGAGAAAAGCTATTAAAAACAGGGTCTGAAGTGATTTCTGAAGAGGAGGCAAATGCCTCTGCCATCTGCAGAAATACAGAGAAGAGGGAAATTTGAAATTCACTCCCTTTACATACACTCTCTACAACTTCTTATGAATATGTATTAGAGGACTGGCTGAGAGAGAGCCTGTTTTCACAGTGGGAGGCAAAAGCCTGAGTTGCTGGTACAGAATAACTATTGAAAGATGGAGCACAGATAGCAGCTGAAGTCAAATAGAGAGAGGAAATGTTTGTTATAAAAGAAAGCAGAAGAATAAAAACAATGGAAAACTGAAGGAGAAAGACCAAAGACTAGGAGAAAAAGTGTGTTAGGGAGAGATCCTAAAGAACTGCAGAGGAGCACAATGAATGAATTACTGAGGTTTTTGCCTTTCATCACTATGAATGTTGTCTTTGTATTTCTATTTTGGCAGAGAATCTGATCTGAATCTCTCACCCCTAAACTTTTCTCTTTTCTCACCTGTCCACAGCGATCGCTGTCATGGAGTAGATGCTGGCGAAGACAGCTGTGATTGGGAAGAAGTTGTGGAAGCGGCAGTAAGCCTCTCCAAAGTACCACTCACTGTGCAGCGCATAGATGAAATTGATGAGAGTATTGAAAGCAGCCATGGAGGCATCAGAGAAGGCCAGATTCACCAGGAAGTAATTTGTCACTGTCCTCATGCGCTTGTGAGCCAGGATAATCCAGATGACAATAAGATTTCCAAAAACAGCCACTGCCACCACACCACCATAAGCCAGAGACCACAGGGCAATGCGCCAGGAAGGTTGTACGAACTGATTGGAGAAGTTGCCTGCTGAGGAGGCTACAGGGGCAGAAGCATTTGCAGCTGGTGCTTCCAGAGCTTGTCCCCAGGGATCGCCTGCTTCAGCAAGGCTCATATTCCACCTGCTGCTCATGCTTATGTTCCACTTGGCTGTGGGGACCGAAGTCATCTTGGGTGTTTCTCTCCTCTCTTCCAGGAATGATGTACTTCTCCCACCTCCCTCTCCCAACCCTCCAAAATCCCCAGCAACAGATAGGAATAAAAGGGGAGGTAAGGCAGCACAGCAGGTACTGGGAAGGGGAACTCTGTTAGAAAAAAAATCTTTGGCTATGCTGTTCAAACTGTTAGAAATGCTCTAACAGACATGTCAGGAGAGGTACCTCGGAGCAGAACAGCATCCTATTTCTCCTCTGTACAGCCTCTTGCTTTTGATTTTGCTCAAGGAGAAGGGGACTGAGAGCCAAGGCACATTTTATAGGCTTGTGAGTTCCCAGCGTCACAAAGGGAGTGGAGCGATAAGCTCCATCGGCTGGTAAGCTAACACCTCTTTTCCTCTGCTCTCCCTCCCCTTGTTTTTCATTCGTTGCCAGCAGCAGGCACTTTCAGGAGCTGTGGAAAGCATCACAGGAAAGATGAATTCTCATCTCATTTATGTTGAGAGATTTGTTTTGTGTTGTCTTTAAGTTTCATTGTTGTGCTTCCTTTTTTAAATTGTCTTTTTGCCCTGTGTTTGCAGGGCTAATCAGCTGGCTTAGTTGAAATTCCCAGGACTGAGGCTGCCTTTTTTATTGAAGCTCATTCCAGATGAATTTATTCTGGATCAATTCTGAGTTGCTTTTTCTGCTTCTCTCTTCTCATTTAGTAGACACTTTCCTTTAAACCATTCTGTTACCTACAGCATTAGAATAGTGACTCTTTCAGACAAACAAATACATTCTGCTGCTCTCTAATTTCACTTTTCATTCTGTAATATGTAATTGATATCAAGAAACATTTATAAAGCCATTTGCACATTCAGCAGTTACTGATTTTTACTGAAACAGTATGCAGCCCTAAACATTCATGTCCCTAGTTATGGACAAAATATTAGGGGTTTGTTTTCTTTGTGTCTTTGAAAAAAGTATTTTAGTTCTTCTTCCTGATTTGCATTTATTTCACGGGTAGTAGTATTATTATTCTGAGCAACCAATATTTTAATATGCAGTGATTTCTATAATGGTACAAAAGGGTAAATGAGGAAATTTAACACTCGAAGTCTTCACATCCAAAATCAGTTTTCTTGTTAATATGTTAACAACAGCTGGCATTAGGAATGCATGTTTTATGCAAGGATTGATTGCAAGGGACTTCAACTAACAAACCTTTGTTATTCAATAGGCTGTAGTCTTAAGGGGTAAAATGTATTTTAGTGCCAATCTTTCATGTTTCAACAATTTAGAGCTAGTACTTGTCATCAGCAGAGGTTTCAATTGTATCACAGCAGTGGGAGCTATTCAATGTCCCTATCAGCAATGACACAGTCAGTACTTTTTAAACAAAAGCTTCAAACAAAAATCAAATATTCCTGTGTACTCTTCTTCCCTGATGTATTTACCCAATGGAAGCAGTGCCTGCACTTTAGTTGTCAGGTCTTCACTGCAGTTTTAATTCGAATGACCGTAATTGTGGCTGTTTCTATATGACCTTTTACCAACTTACCCTAGCTTGAGCAGCTGCCCACATCAGGCTTAGAAGCTTTGCTCAAAACAACAGAAGCTTTGCTGTAAATCACCTGGTGTTATAGCATGTCTAGAACCCACTCATGCACTGCAGATACTTGTAACAGGAAAGTCACTGGAGATAATCCCACTGTTCCATTTTGAATTCTAAGTCTTCTACCTGCCTCCTCTTTCTTCCTCTTCCTGAGACACGAGCCTGAAGAAGGGCATGGTAGACAACCTCTGTGGGTTTGAGAGATAAAAAAAATCCAAATGGTGGTACCAAAGAGCAAGGAACAATGGACTGACTAGTTATAGTGAAGAGGTGGATACTCAACTTTTGATTGCAGTAGTTCCCTCAAGATTTTTATATGCCCGTAAGCCAGAGAATACAAACCCAGCCCTGTCCCCTATACCTTTCCACCTTTGTTCCCAAACTAGGAACTCCAGATTTTATCCTTTTACTAAGTTGATGTGTTTTTTACATTTCCACACCAGTTGCGCAAGTGTCCCACCTACTTGCTTCCATCCAGCTCTCCCAGCCTCAGGTCTATTATTCTTTTTCCTTCATTTCAGCAGAGACACAGGTATCTTATTTCTAGCACACACTACTGACAAGTGTGCAGTAGAGTGCAAACAAACAGGAGCAGAGTCCTGTAGAGCACTGTAGTAACTTCCCCTGTATAGGGGGAAGTTTTATACATATATATATATATATACATATATATATATATATGTATAAAGTATCTGTGTTTGAACCACTTGCAATAGTTCATAGAATAGCATTCTGGTTACATGTGTAAATTCTGTCTCAGATTTCCCTGAAAAATGTGCAATATCCAGTAGTACTGCAAACTAGGGGCTGGATTTTGAGTTTGAAAGCAAAAGTCTAAGTTCTTGTTCTAGAATGAAGCTTGTTTTAGCTTTGTCATGAAAAATCGTTTGCCATTGCACGCCAGGTGTTCAGGAGAGACCACTCCCATGTGTCTTTCTCTAATCATCTACGTGCCCCCAGGGGAATTTGTTCTCAATTCTAGTCTCATTTGTAGTCACAATATGAGAAGATAGTACAAGGCAACATCTACTTATTCTTGCAGAAGTGTAGGTGAACTGAGTCCTTCAGACTTACTTTAAACACAAAACAGGAAGTTTTTTGTAGTCTGTGTTTGTGAAATGTCAGCCAGGCCACCAACATAGGAGTGTCAGCTTTGCAGAATAGAAATCAAGCTGCCATTGATTGTGTCTTACTTACTGTCTTACTCAGAGGTGCCCTGAGGAAATAAGCCATCCCTCTAGGGAAATTTTTATACATTATGGTCTTCCCCAGCCCCTCTCCCCCCTACATGAGAAGAAAAACTGTGGCGTACTATTAGCAAAAAAGGACAACTTAGATTTTTTATTAGTCATTTGCTCAATAAGGTGGATGGTATCAGCCTACAGCATGTATCTGAAACTGGCAGAAGAGGTGGCTGAGTATCTGGAGTTGTTTTGTTTTGAGAAGTGGGAAACTGAACAGCACAGGACACGTGTTGGCCAGCTGGATGAGTCTCCTGTGGAGAATATTTATGACTCCTTTTGGAGATGACTGTAAAAATTTGCTAGAATAAATTCTCTGTGTTCTTGCTTTCATTCTTACTGAAACCACAGAGAAGTAGTTTGGTACAATCGGCTGGAACAAAACCAAATTCTCCTACATCCAAAGACGGGCTACAGCAAAAAATATGGGGTGATCTGCCTTGCTAGCATTTAACTTAACTAAATAAGAAAAGATATTAGGTAGCCAGTCACTAATTGGATCTTATCTATAGAGGAAATTCACATATATAGTGATGTTAGCTGTGTTTCTCCATCAAAATTTGTATTGACCACACATGTACTGATTGAAGTTTAATCAGCTGAAGGCCATCAGCATTGAGTTTCTCAAAAAAGTTCCACCGAAATTTTGGTGAAAACATTTGTATTAATAACTTCTGAGCAGCATAATCTGCCTGACTAGGATGTACCTCATGCAAAGGAGTACAAAAGACAAAGATCTGTCTCAGTCTTTTATAGACAATAGAGGGTAACTCTGATGGTGTTCTCTTCCAGAACTGTTACAGGTCTGTGATTTCTTATGTTAACCTTTGGCCATTCCAGCTTATGCATATTTGCAGTGGGAATGTTTAATTTTCCACTCTGTAAGGCTACCCAATTGTAGAGTGACTTCTGGTCATCTGCTATTTCCTGATGCTCATTTGCTCCTTTGTTTTTCCACTGACTGCTACTTTGTGCTTGTGTAAAATCATGTTGTACTTTTAAACTGTAGTTAAACTTGTCACTGTTAGCAGCTCCCCATTCTCAGCTTTACAGAAACACTGGGAAATCTAAAAGAAATATTCGAAGTGTGAACAGAAAAGTAACTGTGACTGTCTCTACTTCTTCCTTTGTGTTATATAGTTTGAAGCTATTTTTTCACAGTTCCATCTTAGCTGGCTCCTACTTAGCCAGAGCAGAAGCTAAGCTCCTGACTTAGCATCTTGACTAGAAGGTAAATTTAGAAGTTATTTTTTTCTTAGCTATTTATGAGATTATGATTTAATTTTCTACAGATGTTCTGGTGCACTTGAGGTTTTTGTTGGAAATTGTTCTTCCAATAAATTTTTCTGTGTGCTATGGGAATGAGAGACAATATCATCATTATTGGACAAGCGGGATTTGTGATAAAATAGCAGCCTGCATAGATAGTATCTCTATTTAGTATAAGCAATAACTGCATCATAGAGATCTTTCATAAGGCCGATCCTCTAGCCTTAGCCTAATAACCTCTTTCCCTGCCTTCTTCCTCCAGTGCCCAGCTGGAAATGATCCTTCAGCCAGAGCTCTTTCTATTCTTCAGCTTTGATAGCTCCCATTCATCAGTCAGTCATGAAAAGGTTTAGCTAGGGCAGCAGAATTTATGCAGTGTAAAGATGCTCAGCACTGTCCTATTTGTCATGGCTGTATGTTTACACTGTGCTGCTGTCATGACAGTGCCAAAACACCTAGATTCTGAACAATTAGCTTTTATTTGTGGAGCTTAAAACACAGCTGGAAAACTCCGTTTGAACTTGTTTTCTGATAATTGTCTATCAGTGCAAAAGTCTTATTCCTGTCACCAACTGCTAATTACACAGTAGGATATTTAGCAGCCTTCAAAATCATGCAAGTAATGTTGCAGAAAAGGGGAAAGACCAAAACCAGAAATATAGTGTGTGGCTCTTCATCAGGGCTAGAGGGGACAAAAGGGTGAGGAAAATCAGAGCCAAAGAACTGATTAGAGACAAGTTTTCTTCTGGAATATGATGCTGAGATGCAACTTCACTGGAACTAGTTTTAAAATAAACTAAAATGCAATGTATCTAGAGATGAGTTGTGAGAAACAAGCAGTAAATAGAAATTATGACTGTTTTGAATTTCGGATAATACTCGCAAATTATGTTGTATAAGAAAATGTTTTTCTTTTTCAGTGAAGGATTTCTTCAGCCGTCGAGAGTTTGATCTTCTGATCCTCCTGAAGGTCTAGATTTTATGTGTTTTCCATTGTCATCAGCATATCTTATGGCTCTGTTCTTTAGCTGCTACACATAGGACATGACTGAAGGTGCTAAATTGCTGGCATGGTGAGGTGCCTGTGCCAAAATGTAATTTGTAGGGCACAGTCATTCTGTGAAAAGTAATTCTTATTCATTTGCTTTCCTGGTCAGCTAGGACTTTGAGAGGAAAATACATTATACAAAGTGTGATACTAGCAATTTTTGTGGAAGAAATGAAGTGATTGATTCAAGGGCTTCTTCTACCTGACAGCAGTATACCTGCAGAGGAGATAAAGGCAAAGTGAAATGGACCATGGTATAATAAACATTTTCTTGGGTTATTGTGATTAGTCATCTTTCTTGCTGTTATTGTTTTCTCCTGCATTCTTTGTGACAGTCCTTGACACAAATTAGTGGGGAACTTTCACTGATACTTTTTTTCCTAGGTGCTGTAAGTTCTCTATTTTCTCTTGTGGGAGACAATTTATTTGCAATTGTAAATCCAGGCACCTCTTCCTTTTCATCTTTCTCCAACCTCTCAAGTGCCTGTCTAGTGTTATAGGTGAGCTGAATTAGCAACTGACTTCTCTGTGTGCACTGAATACATTTGCCCATTGCTTTAATAACCTCTTTAAAAGTTACATTTAACCACAGAATTATACATAAGTCATAATGCGTTCAATTGGATCTTGAAGATTCAGAACCTACAGCCTTGAAATTAATGGGTAGCTGCTGTAGCCACCTGAAATTGCAAGTCCAGTGAAGTCAATCAAAAAGACACCTACTGGCAAAACCATTTCCTCTTTCTCCTATGGGGCTCTTTCCAGCAACTTGTTTCCTTACAAACATCCAAATTAAGAGGGATTTTATTGGTGACTTTTCTGACTCTTGAAGCTCAGTTGTACACATATATTGCATATAATAAATTTACATACATACTCTTACATAATAAAATGCATGTTTTGAGGTCTCGAGCAAGGCATGAATGGAACTGCAGTAATTCAGTGCTGAGGAAAATCAGAAAATAAGATTTTCCAATAGCTCTACCCATGTTATTTATAGAGCATCAGTGACGCATCTGTGTTTCACTGTTACCTGAAAAGTAAAACAGATAGGCTTTTTGACTTGGCTTTTTAATAACAGGACATATTATCTTATCATTGTGGAATTAAGAGAATATTCTCTATTTTTTTTTTCCTTAACTAAAATAAATTTTTTATGGCTTGGTCTTCATATAAAGCACTACACGTAATTCACAGATTTAAAACACTATCTAGACAGTATTTCTAAAAAATATCATCTCATCTACTTTAGAAGACTAATTGAAATGTTTGTATGAAATTGTATTCTGTCAGCATAGAAATAGTTGTCTGCTCTTTGTTGTACAATAAAAAAAGGAAAAAAGTACAAATTTACATGTGATGTTACTATGTTCTTATGACTTTTGACCAAAAATTATTTGACATTCTATGTACTAGAGCAGGATCAGTGTAAAGTGGATTTTGCAATTGCTTTTGTGGTCGGCTCATGATAATTTAGAAAAGCTGTATCTGCCAATGTGTAATAAATATAGGAGGGAGCCTTTGACAACATACCAAACTTTTGTCTTGAAATATATATATTTTGCATGGGAAATAAAGGATAAAATGAAAATATTCTCAGCTGTTCTCTCAAATGTGCAAAACCACTTGTGTCCTGTTCTACATGTTGTAATCTGATTTGTGCCCTGCCTTTTTTAGAATCCACTTTTTTCGTCTGAGATAAAAGTGGAAAGGAGAGCTGATCTTGGCTTTTCCACGTCCTAAACCACTGTTGAGGCCTAAATGGTGAGAATGTTTTGTCATGTCTTGTGCATTTGCCTGTGTGACTGTCAGTGGAAAAGAAATGACGGTCAAAACTGATGCACAAGGATTATGGTGTTCTTATGACATTTAATCACAGACCTTCTATTTCTAATCTATACAGTTTCTTAAGCCAAAAGTTCTGCTACTTAGTTGGTGTTCAGTGAAATAATTCATTCATTAGTCCAAAATCCCCTATGAATCACCTATGTAAACTTTTTGAGGCCCTATTACTGAAATTATCGTGTCTTAAGAACTAGTATTTTTTAGTGAAAGGTTATCTGTTGCAAAGCATTTTTTTTTTCTTCTCACTAATATTAAGATTCTGTTTCTCTGTCATGTGACCTTTCTTCTTCCTTTGGAATTGGAATGAAAGGAAAAGCAACTACTGCCATATCAGTGAAATTCAATTTGTGGCTTCAAGAAGTCATTCAGTCTCTTGCACCTTTTCTGTAAACCATTGCACTATTTTATTTCTGCTATGACATATATTTACAAAGAAGTTCCTATTAATTCGATTTTCTATATTCATATTGAAAGCAATTATTTAAGTGAGAACAAGAGTTCAAGTGACCTAACCTTTCTCAATAATTCAGCAAGTTCCAGAGGTATTGTAAGGCAACAGAAAAGAAGGCAATTAATTTTCTGAGGTGAAATTACTTAGGCTAATTTATTTTTTGTGGATATGACATATATCACTAGATGAGTTTTGAACAAGCAGTAGCAAAGAGGGAGGGAAAGGCATGAAAGCAAAATGTAGTAACTAAATATAATTTATAAAGAATGTGTCTTATTAATTTGGCTCCAAGAATTAGCATTTAGATTTGATGACTAATAAATTTTTAACATCATAGAAGGTGCTTAGATTTTTATCTTGTTCTTTATGATCATTTCTATTGTCCTGTTCTTTTAAGATTATTTTTATTAATTCTCGAGTAACAAGCCACTCCTGATTCTCGTTGCTGGTTTTGGAACTAAAAAACAGCTTTTATGTGGAAATGATAAAAAAACTAGCAGATAGCCTTGCTACTGCTTTCCTGATCCCAGATTCAAGGCAGGTGGATTGACAGTGTGTCTACACCTGTGATGTGTCATTGTGTTAACAGTGATAGTATTTGATCCTCTGGCGATTTCTCGAACCATATTAATATGGCAACAACACTTTTCTCTTTAAAAAATACCGTTCATTTAGGGTTGGCAGCAGCTAGCAATATCTTGCTAAAAATGCTTTCTAGCTTTACTGGATTTCTTTCAAAGATGAACAGCTTTCCCTGTCTAGGTAAACAGCAAAGGAAGATGTTCACAGCCTGAATTTTTCACACATGTGCACACCCCTTTTCATGTGAACAAATACAGACAAAGGATGTTTTGAAGATAATTTTTGTGTCTTATGGTTGAACAAGATGTTTGACTCCAAAAAGTGACAAATGAAAATGAGTTCTATGGAATTACAAACTTACAAACTGAGCCTCACTGTAGAAGACAGATGCAGCTACACTTGCCTGATGCACTGGCTGTTATAACAGAGTAGCTGATGAAAAGACTGTGAAAGCAGGTCAGGGAACTGGAATTGTAAAAATTAAAATATAAGTCTTCCTTACCTTTCCTAAGGCAGACAGAAAAAAAAAATTCGATTAAATCTCTTACATTCCCTTCAGGCTATTGTTGGAAAATAATTTGTTCTCATGTAGCAAGCACTGGGGATTGGAACTATTTTATAAATCTTCTGCTCCTTTAAAACCAGATGGTGGGTGTTGATAAAATGTTTGTTGTCTCCCTAAATTGTTCAAATAATCTAATTTTATCAAATAGAATTTGTAGTGGTAGGAATTATGTGCAGAGGTAGCATTTGTAGGCTGAAGAAACTAATTTCTTTTGTCGGGCTTCATGTATTCAGAGTGTTATCTAATGGATTCATTTCCAGATTTATCTGGTGTAGAAAGGGGCTGTAGAACACGCATTTTCTTTTATGGATGATAAAGATAGAGAAATCTTGGGCTGGCATACAAATTCCAGCATTGCCCTAATGAAATATTGCTGTCTTAGAAAGATGAATTAATGTTCCCTGCTGCAAAGCAGTGTTTTTCCTTCATGTTCTTATTCCTTACTGAGTTAGTGTGTGGGATGCCCAGAAAGGAAAAGTAAGGGGCAATTGGGGTCTGAGCCTGTGGAAACAGACAATGACAGCCACTACAACCAATTTACATTCACTACAAAAAGAGAGAAAACTGGAGAAAAAGAATCCAAAGGAAGGACTAAAGAGTTATAGAAAAATCACTGAATAGCAGATTGGAATAGGTGACTGGAAGGAAAGCATTGAAGATAATAGGAAATTGAACCAAATTGTTTGGGGGATGAGGGAGAGGAGGAAAGACTGAAACACTGCTTTTTTCTGTGGTTATATTAAGGCTTGTATAATGATGGATTTCGACAGGCACCCCTAGCGATGGATGCAGTTTTATCTGTCACCACAGAGCAGCCTTGTTTAGACCCCTGTCTTTCAGCAGCAGAATTTTATTCATCCTCCATTAACACAAAGTCCAGATGCTTCTCATGTCTCCAGACTTCAAATGAAAGCATTCGATTTGCAGACTCTGAAATTTTTTTCTTTTATGAAATACTGCAAAGCATTTTGCATTAGGGTGGGGTTTTTATTGTTTGGTTTTGATTTTTTTTTAATCTAAACTTTTGAGAATTTCCATGTGGGAAAAAAATCTCCAGCTCTGTGTTGATATTTTTGTCTTGATTCAGGACCAGAGTACAGATTGGAATTTTTCATGGCTGTACACCGGAGGCTGGTTTTTTTGCATACCATCCAGCTTGTGGCATCTCTTTACCAGCAGCCCAAAGTCATAATGTCAGGAAATAGTATTTTGATAATATGGACATAAAAAAGGGATTTTCTTTATCCAGTTGCAACTCCTGCACCACAACTGCCATCAATCTGGAGCATCAACTGTGTTATTCACTGCTGTCACCTCTTGTTTGAAAAGAGCAAACTGTTCTTTTTGTAAAGCAAAGCGCAACCTGGCACTGCAGGTTTATATGACTGACAAATTCATATTGATATGCTAATCAATGTATGTTGTCACCTTTGTGCAGAGCTCTTTCCTGTCAGAATGGCTCTTTGTCCCACAGGCTTTGTCTTTTTGCAAGATGCTTTCCTAATGCAATTAATCATCTAATCCAGGAAATCATCTCCCAGCACAGAAAACTGACATCATCTTTTCTGCTATATATACTCTGTGGCTTTTGTCTGTGGTGGAATCATAGACTCCTAGGTACATTTGAGATGTATTTTGTCATTATAAATTGTTACCACCCCTAGCTCCAAATCCCATGTAAATGTGCTACCATGCATACATATATATATATATATATATACACACACATATATATATATGTATGTGTATATATGTCCTGACTACAAGGGCACTGAGGGGCTGAAGCATGTCCAGAGAAAGGCAATGGAGCTGGGGAAGGGTCTGGAGCACAAGTCCTGGGAGGACTGGCTGAGGGAGCTGGAGGTGTGTTTAGCCTAGAGAGAATGAGTTGTGTCACTCTACAGCTGCCTGAAAGAGGTTGTAGATGGGTGGGGGTCATTATCTTCTCCCAAGTAACAAGCAACCTGACAAGAGGACATGGTCTCAACTTGAAGAAGCGGAGGTTTAGGTTTGATATTAAGAAAAATTTCTTCAAGCATTGGTACGGGTTGCCCAGGGAAATGGTGGAATCCCTAACTGCTAACTCTGTAAGTATTTGCAAGACAGGTAGATGTGGCACTTAGGGACATGGCTTACTGGTAACTTAGTGGTGCTAGGTTAACAACTGGACTTGGTATTAGAGATATTTTCTAATTTTATGATTCTATGATAATCAAGCTGGTTGATTAATTTAATCTTTTAATTTGCCTTGTATCTGCGAAATAAAGTCTGTGCCAGCCTGACAGCGTAACTGTTATTCTCTTTGGATAAGAATCTAAGAATTATACTGACAAAAGAAAACTGAAGGCAGCCTAAATGACAAGGGCAAAAAATAGCATTTGCTTCAGAAGGGCAGGAGGCTGTTTACATTTATGTCTGTCATACCTAATTCTTAAAGGTCAATACAGTTTCTTTTTAAGAAAACAATCAATTAAGTAATACAGCAATAAGACATCAAACACTGTAAAAAATATACACTGTCATTGAAGAAGAATGCTGACATTTTGCAAGAGATGTTGGGGGAGTCAATGGAAAACACTGAAGAGAGGAAATGATGTATTTTCAAACACTAAGAAGAGCTAGTGATATTTTCAAAAGAGTGGCAGTATTTGCAGTTCAGTAATGGCATTCATTTCAGGCATTTGGGTCTGAATTTTGATTTAGAGCAACTGAAGTGAGCCCTTTATCAGCCCAGCTAGTCCAGTGGAAGCTAACAAACATGTGTAAGGAACTGCTCTGGAGCCCTTGCCTGGAATTAACAAAATCATTAGCAGTGATTCAGATAATCTCAAAAGCATCTAAGTTGAGGTACAGGGTCTTAGAAGACTGAGTATTGCATTTTTAGTGATGAAATATTCTGGGTTTTTTAGTCTGTTTTTACACCTTGGGAAAACACACCCTAGGCCTTCCTTTCAAAGCCTCTGATATGGACATCCATGAGTAAGTCATGCAGTCTAGGAGGGCTCACTGTTGCTCTTACAGTGACTTGTGTGTGGCACACCCTTGCTGCAGGCGGCACTTCCAGCTCTTCCCAGACACCTGTAAGAATGGTGTTAATTAGAGAGAAGGAAATGTAAAGGTTCTAGGCTTTAGGAGGAAGCTGACGGATATATAGAAGCACGAAGGACAGAGCTCACTGTATAGCTGTTGTCCAGTAAAGCAAATCTCTGCAAAAATAGCAGAATTAATTTCAAAGAAGGACCTTCCACCACCAAGCTCTTATTCATATAAGTCAGACTTTTATTAAATGTTAGTCAAGGTACTTATTCTCTTTTGTAAAAGCTGGCAATATTAATTTTCTCTAAATACAATTATTTTCAAAATAGCTGCCTGAAAGCTGTGAGAAATACAGAGCAGAAACAAGCTGTTTTGTTTTTAATGAAGTTTACCATGGTGTACAGGCCATCTAGGACAGCAACAGCATTCTGAATGAAGAACAGCCACCTTTCAAAAAGCCACACATTACTTGTCCTTTCACGGTGTTTAAATGCAACGACTAGTTCATAGGAAGATTTTTTGGAAAGGAGTAAGACAGACTGTCTTTTAAATGGCTCACTTCTGCAGCTGAAGTAAAAAAATAAACTTGTAAACAGTAATTCACAGTAATTATCTGAATGATTTTCCAGCAGAGATTTATGTTAGAAGTATCTGAAAGTCAAAGCATGAGAAAAGGTTAAAGAAAATACCTCTAGGTTGTGTTCTTCAGGCATTTATCTAATAATTACTTCCTTTGGATGCTTGTTCTGTAACATAAGTGACTAATGTTTACAAAGCTTTTTGGAAAATATGGATATAAACAGTGTGCAAGTGCTCACTGTTATTATTACACATGAATCATTGTATTAACAAAAGCAATGACTTGTCTCAGGCATGGACCCAACCCATCTCACACTGGGTTTCGTAGGATTCATTTTCTTCAGGCTAACGACTTTTCCATGTCATTTAGGGAGGAAAACCAATTCTTTTTCCCAATATTTTCATTATATAGAGAGACTATAATAGAAACCCTGTGAATTTTTTCTTTATGAGTAATAGCAGTTTCCGTAAGTATTAATTGTTAAAATGGTACAAATAATCTTGTTGTCTTGGAAAAATGGCTGAAAGGCCAGACTTTCTAATACAGACGAATAGCTTGGGAGTCACAATGTCTGCTCAAAGGTAAATTCATCAGCCAGTTCACATTGTTGCTTCAGAGTACTGAAATAATCGTTTTGACAGCCGTTGCTTCTTGATAGAGGCTGAATAGAAATCCCTGCAATTTGGGACTTTTGGTTACAATTTCTTACCTATCTCCATTTCCAGTTCTGCTTAAAGGGAAGCATATGGAGCCTGCATCATCCCATTTCTCATCTGTTCCTGTTGTGAGAAATACTGCTATGGAAACTTACTCTAACAGAGCTTTGTTGCTCATCTCTTCTGCCAGCTGTTGTAATAGTACAGAACAGACTGTAACACAGAACCATTCTAAGCATCATGACTAAAGAAATTTTAATACATGCTGGAAGTGAGTGAGAGAAAATGGATCACTGAAGAAATATTTAAGGAAACTGACTTTAACAAAGAGAAAATACTAAGTTCTTAAATCATCCATTTTACTCAGACTGCCTGGAGTAGCTACTGATAGAGTAAGCCCAGTTGGATGTTACTTGTATGGGGGTTTTTAAAAACAATTTCCTTTCATCAATTTCTTCTTCTGTCTTTTCATTTGACTTTGTTCCCTGATTTCAAGATTTTATTTCCTTTCATGAAAGGGAGTAAAATCTTGCCATTTAAATGAGGATCAATTCAGCAAGGGTCCATTTCCCTGCACTTCATGTCACCCCTTTCCCTTTTACTGTTTCCATTTCAGTGCATATTTTTTTCCCCCAGCATTTCCTTTCATCAATTTCTTCTCCTGTTTTTTCGTTTGACTTTGTCCCCTGATTTCAAGATTTCAATAAGTATAATTTGGCAAGTGTTGGTTCTTTTCATTGAAGCTCCTTTCATGGCAATCCATTTGGTTGTAGTCACTCCTTTTCACAATTTTCTTTTTTTTAAAATTGCATTTTATTTCATCATGTCTCCTTTCCAGAGTGCTTGTTAGATTTTCTTCTCTGATTTCAAGGTTTCATTTCCTTTCATGAAAGGAAAGCCTTCATTTCATGAAAGAAAATGACATCTTGTGACTTCAATGAGGATCAATTTGGCAAGGTTTGGTCCATTTCACTGCTTCTCATTTCATCCCAATCCATTCCATTTTAGTCACTATGTTTCAGAATTTTTATCACCCCACATTTAATGTTTGATAAAAAAATCACCGCTTTAAAGAGGCTTTTTAAGGTGTTGTGTTCTGGTGTGTTTGTTCTATCAAGGTTAGCAGAGTGCCTCTGTGACTTGGCCAGTCTGTTATGTGCAGCAACTTCTTATTTAGATTTCCTAGATATCACTGTGCTATGTAATTTCCTTCTTCCTCTGTAATTTTCTTAGCAGAGATAATTTTTCCTGTATAGATATGCCATCAGTCAGATGTCTCTTAGTTCCAGCATTTTTAGTAGTCATATACAAGAAAGTTTAATAGCATTAGTTCCAGTGTCAAAGCATTAGTTCTTATGTCAAAGCCACACAAAATGGTTGTGACCTAGACTTGTGCTTCAAGAGCATGGGGTGTCTTTTGCCCTCATGGTGTTACCATGAGGGAGTATTAAGAATATTCAGCTGCCTGTTTTACTCAAAGACAGCAATATCAGTGAGCACCCAAAGCCTTTCTGTGAAACTTGTGGGACTGAACAGGAAATTTGGGTGTGTGGGCTGAGCAAAGAATCTTTGTGTGCACATGGGAACATTTGCCTTGCTTGTCTGAAGTTATTTATCTGACATGTTTTGTCAGGTAGAGTGTTGAAGTCTGTCCTTTGCTCACCTTTCTTTTACCAATGTGGCTGGAACAGCCCCATGTTAGAGCACCATGGGGAGACTAGACAGAAACCTCAGCTTGGAAAGCTCAGACCTAGGCTGGTGGCAATAGTGATAGAAATTTGATTTTAACTTTTATTGTACAATGCATTTATCTCTCCTAAGGCCTCTCTCCACATCTCTGTACACGACATGAAAGGCATAAAATTCCGATTATGAGATCCCTACAGTATCTGAATCGTTGATCTCTGATCACTTCTATTTCTATTGTTTGTGAAGCCTAGTTTTTACTTCAGTTTGCTCTAAACAAAGATAATGGAAGAACACTAAACTCCCTTAAATTTCAGGGCCATAAAAAGTTTGACACTGAATAAGTAGTGTCAAACTTTACATTTTCTTAAATTAATCACAGAAAATGGCAGGAAATTAAAGTAAACCCCTTTTTTTTAAAGCATGAATTTTTAAAAGTTACAATGATTTCTTACAGACTAAAAATATTTGCAGTTCACTGTACATTTAAAGAATTCTTGCAAGTTTTTGGAATACAGAAACTTTCAAGATTTTTGGAAAGAAATATCTTTCTTGGAATAGCAGCTGTCCATATACGTGTCCAATCAAGATAACAGGAACTTAGACTTTTAGCAATCACTGCCTGGGCAATGGTTTTGCTCCCTTTCATGTTCAAGACAAAAAATTTCAGAAGATACTATTGTATTTAAAGAAAAGAGCTTGTGTCTTGCATTTGAAGCCACACATTACAGACCAAATACAGGCTATCACAGGATCAAATGAGAGCTGCGTTTCTGTCTCCACAGATACATAATTAAGGAGAAATAGAGGGCAGTGCAGAAAAGCAATGAGTTAAACTACTGGACAGAAAAAATTATATTTAATATTTGGTAACTAATGCAAATGAAGTCATGCTGAACTGCCAACTGTGGCTACCACACATAGCTGTATAAATTATTAAAATTTCCTGGTTTGAAGACAGAGTTGAAGAATGATTTATGAAGCTCTTTTTCTTTGAGGGGATGAAATGATGGTAGCTCTTCACCTTGTTTCTGCCATGCTGTGGTTATAAGTCATCAAATACATTGCTAGAATTGGCCCTTATTTCAGCTCCAAAGATGATCACTTGTGTTTGTTGGGTGGGGATCTGTGCAAACACAGCTTATGCATCTACTTGCAGAAATTTTTGTAAGACTTGTTTAGAGAAATACAACTAACAACAAATGCTGAGGTAGGATTTGGAAACTTGGAATGGAAGTGGAAATGGCAATAAAATACCTTTTTATAATTTAAGAGATAAACTGAATTTAAAATAATTTCCGTCCCTGTCATTGTTAGCCAAAGGAAACAACACAGTGTGTTGCAGTTATGGCTGAAGTGACAGGCTTTCATTCCTTGAGTTGATTGGCTGAGAAGTTCCCAGTAAATAAGTTGAAAAAGGAACAGGGGAATTTGAAGCACAGCACAAGACAGCTGTCGGTGCTGCTAAGGAGTTAAGGAATCACAGCCTGGAGATAATTCAGAGGTGCTACCTTAGGCATCCTGCTTAACCCTTACCACCAATCCACACTACACCACAGCCTTGTGAACAGCCATAAGGATGGATAAAAGACGGTTGTGAGGGATAAGTGAAAAGAAAAAGCTGCAATCAGTGGTCTTCTGATTCCTAAGTGCCCTACTAAGCTCCTGAGAGTACACTGTTATTATGAGACCAGGTCCCTTTTCTGTTCACTACCATTTTTCATGCAGTTCCTTTGGAATGAACTACAGCTGAATAACTGTCTGTTAATTTGCATCCAGCCCTTATTCTGGCAAAGATCAGGATGAGTTTTGCTGCTTTTGTCAGTGGAAGGTGATAGGTCCTTAGCTCTGGTCTGGAGGTAAGGAAATGGAAAAGGGTGAGCAATGTAAGAGCTGCCAGGTAAGTAAATGGGTACCTGCTGAGCAGCTTGATGTTCAAGAAGAGGGGAAAGAGTATAAGCAATCCACATTAAGCAAGTATGTAAGAATAGAGTGGTCTCAAATTTGTTGACTACATTGGGAGTCCAGTGTAGTATTGAAAACTTCACCATTTGCAGTTACTTCTCTTGGACATTTTTTTTGTCTATGCTCAGTATCAAAGCTGAACTAACAAACAAACAAACCCCCAAACCTCCCACTATTCCTGAAGTATTCTGTTAAAAGAGTTACATCAGCACCATCTCTTCTTGTGTCTTGGTTTCCTTTCAAGGGAGAGCATGAAGGCTCTATTGTAACAATTCCTAGAACAGAGTGTGATGTGCACTCTACTCCCATGCCTGCTGCAGACAAAAGTCATTCTCTGCATGAAATAAATGCTCACATGCACTAGCTGGTTTTGTGTGATAGCTGCACAGTGCTTGCATTTTTGTCTCTTAAAGGGAAAAACTATGTGAAATTTAAATATAATTGATTAACTGAATCCTTTCTTATTCTACAGATTTTTCTGCAAAAATCCCACCAGAAGTGTCTCCTTTCTGGTGCTGAGACCTTTCTGTTCAGTTTACTTTATAATATCTTGTTATTCTATTTATGATGATTAGCTGTGGTTTTTATTCTTAAAAAATACTGAATGTATATATTCCCTTAATGGGAACATTTTTATTTTCCATTCAGAGGGTATTCAATTCATCCCTTTTTACCTTTTGGGTGCTGTAAAAATTTAATTGGTCTCTTAATTTATGCCTGCCTCTGCATCTCAGTTTTATTTACTCATTTTTGAAGGGTCAAAGGCAATGGATGGTGAGCTTTTTAAAGTGAGTGTGTCTGGTAATTTATACAATGCTTTGATATTCAAACGACTAGATTTAGAAATAGTTTCAGTAACAAAAGGTACTGCATTTGTAATGCTCTTTATACAAGTAAAAATAAGGTGGTTATTTCATCTACTTCTCCAGTCGAGAAGAATTGAAGGTTCCTACTCTAGCTAGTCCAAAATTATTGCAAATATGATTTTAAAGATTTGTTGTGCATTTCCATGACACTATTGCAAGGGTCAACAAAAGCAGCTACATGATGCAAATATCATTTGCATCAAGTGCAAATGTGATTTGTGGTTAAAAGTACAAATAGGTCTTGAAAGTTCTTAATAAGAGCAGGGAGGGCACAAAAGTAATTCTAAGAGTTGTAAGTAGGGAGTGTATGGAGTTGTGTCTCTGTAGACATTATACAACTACTTTATAACATCAGAGAAATAACCTTTTCTACTTGGATCTACAACCCAAAATATTATCCTGAGAGCTAGTGTATGATAAGCAATGTTTCTAATTTCTATTTCAGTAGCAGAATTTATGCTTTTCAGTCAGTGTCATTGCTGTTAGTGCTGATCACGTACTAGCCAGCTGGCTAAGAGTCCTAATCTACACAGTGTGCAATTGCTGTGAAATCCTGTATCTTCCTGGGAGCTGTGGTGAATTAAGCCTGTCTCCAGCTTTCTAAAAGTCTGGATCATGATGCTGCTCTGGACTTCCACTTCTTCTGTTGAAACTGGGCCAGTGTCCACTAAAGAACTGAAGAAAAAGCAAACCTGGAACAGGATGAGCCTGTGACCCAGAGATAAGAGCACTTGTTTGAACGATCTGTATCAGACACCTCAGTGTTCACCTCTGTGTTTCATTCAATGCTCAGTTTAATATGTATCACAGAAAGAAGTGTTGGTTGGGATGGAAGAAGTTGAAATGCAACAGGTTAGTGTCTTAGTATGTGTTGAGGTCTTGAAAGAGAATGGTCAGCCCTGGATGTATTGAATATATATTTTGGTAGCTGGAGAATACACCTTTTGAAGTGTTTGCTCCCTAGGACTGGAACATGATTGAGCAGGAAGGAAAATATATTATAAGATTTGATAAAATACCCAGTTACATACATATTTCTGTGCAAAATTGAGGACTGATGTCCCAGAAAGTGATGTGGATGCACAGAAAGCTATGCAAACTCATGAAAGATGCACCTAATTTCTTCTGACACCTTCTTGTTCTTGTGCTTTATGTGTGTTCTCAAGGAATTACTGTGCATGATCATTACCATGAAGACAAAAAATATTTTGAGGAATTCATAAATTCCCATTCTAAATAAATGACACCGCTCACCTTGTATTTGCCATGCTGCCTACATGTGAGAACTAATTTTTTGTTAGAATTGATTTTCTTTCAAATCAAAAAAGTTAGCTTATATCTTGTTTTATTTTGTATAATCCCAGCTGCAGACAGTGATTCATTCTACTTGACCACTGAGAAGAGTAAGTCTTCACCACCCTTGACAACCCCAGAAAGACTAGCAGCATTTCTGACATTTCCTGCATTTTCACATGCAATTTCAGGTATTTAGATTTGATAACAGATTTTGAACCAACTTTTTTTTTTTTTTTTTTTTTTAATAAATGAGTTTGTGTTAGAATAAGAAGGAAAAAATGAGTGCCATTATTGAATAATCCTTTTTTTTTCCCCCTGCATCTGTCCTGGTCTGTAGCAGCACTATGGATTTTTCTTTCTTTTAAGTAAGCATGCAACTGAACCCTTGCAAGTGTCAAGACTGAAACATCTCACACAGAGAATAATTCCTCCAAAGATGTCACTTGCTGAAGAGCTCAAAAAATATTTAAATGGTTGTTCCTGAAGTAAACTAACACCACCACCTTCAGCAGAGTGAAAAAAAAAAGGTTTTTTACAAAAAAAATTTTGCCCTCACCCAGAGGCCAAATAAACTACAGTTTCAATTCAATCATCAGTCCATGACGTTAACTACATATTTGTGCCTTTCAGACTTCAAGAACCAAAACAATCTTTGGATCTAAAACTGACCTGATATAAGAGGGGAAAATTGCAGTGGTTGACAGGTGGCCCAGAGAGACTGAGTAAGAATGAAATTTTCATATTTTCTCACACTTTCTGTCTTTAGCACTCTGTAGCTGCATGCATTGCTGTTCTGAGATTTAACAACATGTGTAGTTGGGATGATATGGCATAAATTTGTGGAAAGAAAGAAAGAGCAATTTAAAAATTAAAAATTGGACAAAGAAATGGATAAATTAAAATTAATTAAGATGCTGACACTTACTAGTGTATGAAGCAAATGAAATTAAGTAAAAGATGCTTTGATGTTTTAGCTGGGAGGAAGCAGCGCTAATAATCTTTACTTGAGTAATTACGGCAACAGAAAATTCCTGCTGTGATCAGTACTTATTAGATGTTAATATTTTGGTAATAGTCCATATTGCTGTTAAAATCTAATTGCTGATACTTTTATAAATACAGCCAAAGTATGTTCAAAGGGTGGTGTTAATTGATGTTTCCCAATGAACCATTTACAAGATTTTTTTGCTTTCTAAGTATGTTTCAGCCTTTTGCTGTTCCTTGTAATGCTTTGGAAAAAACATTTAATTCTTATTGGCACTATTCATACTCTTTTTTTTTTTTTTTTTCTCCTAATAGCCAGGAGGCCAGATGGAAGAGTTGTGATTAACTGTTCTGTTCTTCTTCAGAGTATCTCAAATGACTGAGTTCTACCCAGGAATTTATTCAAGAAAGGAGATGAGCTCTCTCCAAGACAGGACTACATTTTTTTGAAAAATATTCAGTTTCACTCCAGTAACTGCAACTACATCCTCTGTAACCTACTACAGATATTTGTTCCATTGACCACTCCTACTGGTGGTCCCGTTACCTAGGTATACCCCCTCAAAAAAGTCTGTTCTTGTCTTCCAGTCAGGATTGCAGTTTGTAGTATCCTCCACCAACAAGTCATCTGTGAGATT
The DNA here is from genome assembly GCF_021018805.1 of Prinia subflava. NCBI lineage: Eukaryota > Metazoa > Chordata > Aves > Passeriformes > Cisticolidae > Prinia > Prinia subflava. Next base: position 9,002,572 of record NC_086283.1, on the reverse strand, counting down.
GTTAAATCCACAACATCCCTCTTAATGTCCCTGTTTTGCCCTTGCTTTTGTTCCCTGCCCGATCAAACTGTTGCCTCTTTTGTTACCCTTCTCAAAGCCTATGCACTGTTTTTCAAACATTTTAATGACTTCCGTCCTTTCAGACTGAAATCCTTGATTCTTCTGTGATTTGTGGCCTGATTTCCATCTGTCCAATTGCCTCTTCTACTTGTATGGCTCATTTGCATTTGTATTATGTTGATTCCTATATGAGGAATGAGAGCTTTCTTCTAAGATATTGTATTATCAGTCTCAGTAATTTGATGCAGCCAGGAGTAACAACTGAAAAGTTCTGGGACAATATTTGGATACATTCATTGTCAAATTCAGTCAAATGTTTAAGGAGCATGTGGGACCTGGGACCCTAAGAAGCTATAGACAGCCACAAATGCTGCCGAATTTCACGGCATTGTTCTGCATCATGAAATTCTAGAGATTTTGAGTAAACAGCTTAGGCAAAATGACATATTTTCCAAAGCCATCTTCTGCAAAACATTTGAAAATTTCCCCTGTGAGCCCTGTAACTCTCAAAATCAATATGAAAGTTACTGCGAAAATGATCTAACTTTGCTAGTGAGAACATAGAATTGTTGAGGTTGGAAAAGACCTCTAAGATCATTGAATCTAACCCTTTAATCAGACCTTCCAGTTTTGCCACTAAACCATGTCCCTAAGCACCATATCTGCATATCTCCTATATGCCCCTTCAGATTTTTCTTGTCTTTTAAAGTTGTAGCCACTGAAAGAACATAAACTTAGAGTTACAGGAGCAGTATTAGAAATTCTTCTTGGATTAATGAGCCAGTGGATTTAAAAGAAAAAAAAAACCCACAAAGTTTGCTTATTACTTTAAATAACAAGACAATCAATTTTCTATGAGGACTCTTGATCCACTCTCTTGGCAGATGTCCCATGACTGGGCTATTTCTTGACTTAGGTAGCTCCCTATGTTAAGAGCACTGTCCATTAACTGTTATATTTTTTACGTATTTTATTTTATTACACATTTTTACACTATATAATTTTATTTCAAATTATACTTTGAAGTTCAAATCCTTTAGAAGGGGGAAAGAATATTTTTTGGCAATGAAGTAGATGCAGAGTTTTGGAAAGAACAACTAGTTCTTTATAATTATTTCACATCACAAGCCAGACTATATAAAAAAATTAAAATAAGCCATATGAATTTCACATATAACATTATCCACTTCATATATCACTTCATCCACATCTGTGTTAATCACTGACTGCAAGCTGAGTGTATTATAGTGGGATTAGCAGCTATGTTTCCCGAACATATTGCTTTTTTCTGTAACACTGAACTCAGTCATGCCTTCTTTTCCATCAACATAGAATAAGTAGAGATAGTATAATCCCATGTGACAGACTGAAAGCTAAGATCTGGAAACATTTACTTCGGTTTGAGAAATTAAATTCTGGGATCCCACTTCTTCTGCAATGTAGGAAAAGTGACCTGAGCCCTACATCACAATTCACACACCCAAAGAGAGTAAGGCCATTTTGTGTAAAAATTAATTGGGCAGCAGGGATTTCCCCGTGATCTCAAAATCCATGCACTTATTCCGCCTCCAAATGGCCAAACAGACATGATTTTGAGTTACAGAATTGGGTCATAGCCAGGAGGTTAGTGCATGAGAATACGATTCAGGAATTACAAGATGTAGGGGGCTTGCTTCTGGGATTAGTGAAGAGAATTGGACTGAGGGACTAGTGTGGAGGGTAGGGTTAGAGATAAGGGTTGAAGCCTAACTGAAGTGGTCTGCAATCTCCATCTCACCCTATTGGATGGACTCAAATCTCCATGGATCTCCACTGGATCATCAATTTGATGCTCTGAAGGGACCTGAGGACTTCTGAGCTATCAAGAGTGAGTGGAACCTTTTTACACAAAATTTCCTGTAGATAATTCCTCTTTATGTGAACATTCACTCTGAAGGTAGAAAGAGGTTTTATATGGTTACGTACAAATGAGGAAACTAGGTATTGCAAGACAGTGGAATCTGATATATGAGATCAAAACTGACAAGAAAACTAGTTGGTTTATGAGTGGTAATGGGTTCTCTTCCACTAAACGGGTTGATGGAATTAATCTGCCATGAAAGAAGAGAACTCAGATGAATGGACATCAGGCAGCTGGGGTGTGTCTGACCCAGGAGTGCACAAATCAGATGGTTGATCCTAGGAAAGGAAGGGAAGGATTAGATATGTATGCACAATAGAGATGAGAAAGGGCAAAGAGTAGCTGACAATGTTATTACAATTATAGCAGAATTTTAAAGTATTGTCATGACATAGGTTCATAGCTACACGAGTCACCTATTATGGTTCAATGCTGTTCTGTATCAGTTTATTTGTTAAGAGATAAATGTGAAATTGCAGTTCATGTGCAATTGATGCATAAGGCTGTTAGTCAATTGTGTATATTGATTAAACTAAATTAGCTTTAAGGCTGTTTTAGGTTTAGTTGGTCTAACATTTAGGCTTAGGCAAGACATTTCAAGATCTAGACAGGAATGATATGTTACCCTTCAACAGATTTTCTGAGGTACTGCTTTTCCGTGTGTTTCAGCATGTGAAAAATATCGCACTCAATATGTCTAATAGTTCTTCTGTAAACTGAAAATAACCATTGTTTTGCATCCTTTCATACACAGGATTGTACCTTGCCAATAGAAATTCTATTACTTCTTGACAAAATTATAAAAGATGGACAGAAGGTAGGGATAAAACATTCAGTGCTTGGTATTTTATTGAAATTCCTATAAAATCTTAGCTGAAACTGAGTATGAACTAGCTTGAATAGGGCTGTAGTAATAAGCTTGCTAGAGCAGTTAATGTAACAGGCAGCAAGAGACATCAATCTGCCTGGAAATTAGTATTAGGAACAGTTTTATTAAATGTTCCTTCTGTAAGCACTCAGAGAGTGTATTGATAATAGCTTAATGAAATCTGAAGGTATTACTGAATTGATGAAAGAGGTGCTCACATTAGTTGAAGCAGATAATAAAATGTTAATTTTAGGAAAACACAAATTGATAAGAAAAAGGTGAATGTCAGCAAAAACAAAAGAGGACGCAATTTATATAGCTGAGGAGGATCTCAGCAATGCTTTACATAAAACTCACATATGCAAGTGGGAAGAGACTCACATGAAAAGTGTTTTAACAAAGGAGATCTCAGTGGACAGAAACGTGGTAGGAAATGATGGCTTACAGAGATGCTGCACAGATAACCCACTCAAAGCTGATGTACCATCCAACAGCATCTAGGGTAGGGAACTCTTTGTACGGCACTGATGTGACAACACAGAACAATTTATTATCAGAGACATAACAAAATATAGGCACTTCAAAGTCTCTGGAAACCATTCAGTGCCACTCCATTTTGTGCTGGTAAATTCAAAAGTGCATAAAATAGGGGTGAATTTTGAGAATTTTGGCAAAAAAAAAATTAAGCTGTCAGGACTGTTCTGCATAGCTACTCTAATACTGATGTACATGTGTTGAAATTGCTTATGGCAGGTTGAAAATAAACAAAGGAAAAAGATCCCATATACAGAGCTAAGCTATGTAATTCCTTGCCACAGGCTATTGCAGATACTGAAGTTTTTTGGTGTTCAGAACTGATTGGATACATTAATAGAAGAAAAAATAATCTGGGCTATTAAAAGAAAGATGTCAACTGTGGTCAGGAAATTTAAGAATTAAAAAACTAAAAGCTAGGTGTCAATTCTTGGGAAATAAAATTCTCATTTTCTTTCTATTTTTCCCTAGGAATCCTCTACTGGTGTTACTAAGTACAGTATACTCACCTAGACAGACCTTTTGTCTGACATTTTATGGTTAGTTCCATTTTCTCACTAAACCTTCTTAAACCTGAAGGCACACTTTATCTAAACTCAGTAAGTGATGCTCACCATTGCAAATCTTCCTCTTTACCTCCCAGGGTTCACAGAAGTGGTTACAGAGTCCATGTAGTCCATAAAACAATTAGACACCTGATATAAACCTATTTCCCTCAAAGGGTCTCAGCTAGCTCAGCCCTTCTCAGGCCTAGGAGGATTATATCAAGAAAGACAGGAAAAGGATTCAAAAGAGGCTCTCACCCTTTTTGCTGCTTTATTCCAGGTTGGTGTCCCAGGAGAGAGAGAGAGCTCCCGGGGGACAGGGGTCCTTTTTCTCAGGATTTCTGAGGGAGGGGCGAGCTGGCACACAGCCAATGGGGTCAGAAGGGGAAGGAAGGGTCAGACTACATGACAGGAGTTCCAGGGGTCCCTGAGGGAGAAGAAACCATTTCCCCAGGGGGATGTAACATCTCCTCCTTTTTTTTGTTTAAAAAGATACAGAGAGAAATTCTCAAATTCTGTTTAACACGGAGTGTGGGTTTCCCACCACTTATGGTTGGTAGGGAGACCGGACCGCTTTAGATTTGCCAACTCTATATGGTTGACTTCTGAGGTAGAAGATATGAGGCCATTAATAGCCTTGAAAATCAAACAGCGTAGGATCCCGAATGCTATGGTTACAAGGAAAAGGATAACAAAAAGTAACAAAATTGTTTTGACTACAGAAATCCACCACCCAGTGAATCCCCAGCCCTTGAACAGTTCCTTGATCCAATCTTCTGATTCTTGCTTCACTTGTCTGATCATGTTGTTCATGCTTCGGAGGGCAGCATGGATGTTTGGAGCCTTTGAGGACAAATTCATGCAACAGAGTCCTTCAAATTCCTGGCATTCATGTCCATGCAATAGCAAGAGATAATCGATCGCAGCACGGTTCTGGATGGTGGCCTGTCTGGTAATCTCCTCGTCTTCTAGGAGGGAGCTGATGGCGATGGATGTTAAATTAGCCTGCTTGACCACCCAGCACTCTAGGTGGCCCAATTCACCTAGAGCTTTGGCTGCTGCTACCCACGGAAGAAACAGGGATACAGCAACTCTTTTTGACTTTGCCCAATGAAAAATGTCTGAATTACAATTTGGGTCCAAATTGTCAGCACTCCTTTTTTGAATTTTGTCAGCCGATTTGTTTTTGTGTGTCCATTCACGAATTAAAGTTTGGTTGGGTGTCAACACGGACAATCGCCCTATG